>NW_021703778.1:79846983-80023563 GCF_005190385.1 Monodon monoceros | reverse complement strand
AGCGTCATCCACGTGCAGGCGGCGGGCGCGCGGGACGAGGCGTGCGCCCCGGCCGTGGGCGCGCTGCGGCCGTGCGCCACGTACCCGCAGCAGAACCGCTCGCTGTCGTCGCAGAGCTACAGCCCGGCTCGCGCCGCTGCCTTGCGCACCGTCAACACGGTCGAGTCGCTGGCGCGCGCCGTCCCAATAACCCTGCCCGGCGCGGCGGGGGCGGCGGGCGCGGCCGAGCCCAAGTCGCAGACCTACACCAACGGCTTCGGCGCGGCGCGCGACGGCCTGGAGTTTGCCGACGCCGACGCGCCGGCCGCGCGATCGAACGGTGAGGGCGGCCGGGGCGGCCCCGGCGCGGGGCCGGCGCAGCGGCGCTGCCAGCGCGAGAACTGCGCGTTCTACGGACGCGCAGAGACCGAGCACTACTGCTCGTACTGCTACCGCGAGGAGCTGCGGCGGCGGCGCGAGGCGCGCGCGGCCCGGCCCTGAGCGCGCGCCGCGGCCCCGCCGGCTGGGCTGTCCTCTCCACGCTGTTGGTGTCTCCTCCGCGCCCTGGTCCACCGGGAGGCCGGCGATCCTCTGTCCGTGCTGTGTACGTGTTTGGTCAAACGTTCCTAATGGTGCCTGAACCTACACTGACGCCACTCAGGTAGTAGACGGATAGGAAACAAGTCATACTGTTGGAAGTGGGTGTGCTAGCTAGCATCTGCCTCGTACCTGTGGAAACTCAATAGCCATTGCAAGGGTATTTTTGTTCTTCAATAAGAGAAATAAAGAAATTTGCAGCCCTTTGTTTTTAGAAGGGAGTGTTTTACATGCCTTTTTTTTTTTTTTTTCTTTTTTCCCTAACCCGGCGACTGACCTCTTCCATGTAGCGGTCACCTGCGTGCGCTTGTTGCCACCTAGGATTTCGAAGCAAACGCGCGGCCCCGGGACCGCGGTGGCGGCTCTGCCTCGGGCTGCCACCTGTGCCCCTCCCGGGTCCCTGGAGGACAGGGCGGTTGGCCTCCCACTGGCGCCCTGGTGGTGCCTGTGACCCTTTAGGGATACACGGCTCCATCTCATAAGCAAAACCTCCTCCCACAGTCCCCGGCTCGAGCGACATTCACACTGCCATCAAAGTCGCGGGCGTCTGTAGGATGGGCACCGGACAACCTACCTCGCAGGGCGCGGTGAGGTGTAGCGATCACTCCCGGTGCCGGGCAGCTCAGGCGACAGGAGCTTTCCAAAGACACCTTGGGGCCCAAAGGCAAGGTTCCCAACTCACAATTTGGAGTTGACCATATATGAGCAAAGATGACAGCCTGCTCACATTTCTCCTTCGAAGACACTTCCACAATGCTCTGTCACCAGAGTGGCCCCTAGGAAGCGACCATCGGTGCCCCAGGAGAGAGGCGAGAACTTGACCCTGCGGTCACTGTGTAAGCCCCCTCTAAGCCGCCCTGAAACCCGGCCTGCGCCTCTTTCCAGAGGGGAGGGGCTGAGGGCCGCCGGGAAGGAAGACCACCCCCACCTCCACTTCCACCCGCATCTGTCTGGGATCAGCCAGGTGGAGGGGCACCGCTCCCATCGGGGTCCCCTCTGCAGGGTGCGGGTAACCCTGACTATGGCTCCAGAGCACATAAGGGGCAGCCCCATCCCTGAGCGGTCCCTATTTTGGTGCCTCCTTACATTTCTTGAGGAAAAAATAATGTGTCCTTAGCTACCCTGTTCTGAGCAGCAATATGCAGCGTCTTCCTTCCAAGATTACCTCTGGAGAATACCGTTCTTGGCCAAGGACACTGAGGCGTTAAACCTGCCTCACTAAGGAAAGATCTCGTTTCCAAGAAATACAGATACGATGGGTAAAATCCTCACTAGCAAAAGAATCCTTTAAAACCTGTGAGAGCCTTAGAATAGCCTCTAATAATCCCAAGAAAGAGAGGAGAAAGCACCCAGCTTCTCTGTGGGTGTATCTTCAGAAAACACAGGAGGTAGACCATCTCTTCATTGGCGCCAGCTTCTCCTTCTCCAGAAAGGATGCTTTCCCCCGAGATAAAGAACAGAAAGAAAAAAAAAAAAATACGGAAGGGGATTTTTGTTTTTACTCGTTTGAAGAATTATTGATATAATAAACTAATTTGAGTATCTCCTGTGAGTAATTTCTTTTTGTTTTTAATTATCCACAGCACGTGGAGTTTTCAGTAATTTATTCAAGGTTTACATAAGTGGTTCCTTAAAATTATTTATTAAATAGGATCTTAAATTTTTCGAAAGTTTTACTTTTCGTGCTAAACGATACTTTCAGTGTGTGGTAATTACTAACATTCATGTCCTTCATATTACTGGGGTTTCTTTTGTTAAAAAAAAAAGTAGTTTTTAAAAATTCTCTCCTCAAGAGGGTTTGTGGCAGCTTTTTGGACTGATTCTTCACGTCATGCTGACCAACTGCTTTGCCATCCAAAGCTGTGAGGTCATGGAAAATAAATATGGCTTCATGTGTAGACGCCAGTTCCTGCCCTGCATCTCACAGAAGGTGGAACAGCCAGCCTGGAATATGCTCCCCTGCGCATTCAGAAACCAAACACACACGCACAGGAAGTCAAGGAGGCAGAAAGTAATCTCGTGTTTGTTTTTTAATTTTTTTAACATGAAAACAGCCAACCAGAAATTTCCAAAACTGGCTGTGCAAGTATTTTATCTTTCTCATGCTCTCTGCCAGGTTAAAAAAAAAGAAAGAAAGAAAAAAAAAGGCAAACTGAGAATACAAATGGTCCATTTGTAGTACCAGAGGAAAAAGGAAAACCTTTAAAACCAGGCAGTGTTATTTGTAGGTAATATCAAAAAACAGTGACCTGTTCTAGCTCCTCGGATTTCAGGGTCACCACCACCACACCCACATCTGACATATATGCCATAAATAAGAGCCTGAGATCCAACCCCAGACCCCACCCCCAGGCTCCCCCCCCCCCCCCCCCCCCCACAACATGGAAGACCCCTGCACCGGCCGCTCCATGTGCAGGGCGCCTGTGGGTGTCACTCCCATCTGGTACGATGCCCTCCATCCACATCGTTTACAAATAGGCGTCTCCTCTTGTGAGAGATCTGGATCCATCCTTCCTCTAAAAACAATGTTAAAAACTGAGAGAGCCCACTGTTCCCTTAAATGTGCTGGTCCAGCCACCCACCCCACCCCCGCCCCAGTGTTCACAAGAGACCTTTAGCCCTGGTCCCAAGCCAGACATCTCTCAGGCAAAATGAGTTCATCAGGCTGGACGGGAACTATTAGAAACTGCTGTGTCTCTCACGTGTGGGTCAAGAGGTCCTCTAATGCCCTTCTGTGACTTGGGGGCCCTTTGTGGAGTGGGAGGAAAAGGAAGTGGATTGGGGGTGCTAGAGAAAAGGAAGACGGCCAGTTCCAATTCTAGAAAGGACATGAGCCCCACCTAGGCACAGGTCCTGGACACGGGCTGAGCAGCTGCCCCACCTGTGGGCCGCCTTCCCCAGCCGGTCTGACCTGGCCAAACTTCCCTTTCTGGAAAGGTCAGATGTCTCTTAAGTGACAGCAAGTTTCCAGAAGGATACCAGATACTTCTAAACCCCAGTGGAGGTTATTTCAGTCATTTGCTTCACACTTCCTGCAACTGCGTTACCTGGGTATATGACTTTTTAAAAAAAAATATATTGTGAAAGGAAGGCGTTTTTAAGTGTATTCTGTTTGTAGATTTTATGCTGTTATGTTGAGATTTTACAAGCCAAGTTTAAACTGTACTATAGAAATTATTTTTATATTATTTTCAGAATATGCCAGAGAGCAATATTTTGCACCCTTATATTGTCACAGGGTTACCCCCTTGGAGGGCTAACTTTAGGTTGGGTGGGGCTCCGCTGTGGGCTCTTGGGGGTGAAATGCTTTCTGCTATTTGTTCAAATCCCCTCTGAAAGTGGAACTGTGTAAATGTCTCTTCTTTTTCCATGGAAAGCTTGATTTGTTTTCTGCTTCTGGATTTTGGTACTGCATCTTTCCTCTTAAATGAATACTTTCTATTCACTAAGTTACTGTGGACCTTTTTCTTGCCTATCACCACCCAGTGGCTCCAGTGGCGTTCTGAAAAGTTGGGATCTGTTACTTTACAAACTTTATGTTTTCCAAAGTGATTTGATTTATTAATTCTGGTAGCTTACCATCAGGAATTTAGTGACTCAAGATAGCAGGGGGCACACCTCGAGGTGTGAAATCCTCCAGACAGTGCCCACCGCCTCTGGGGCAGGGCCGTGGCTGCGTGGCTCTCACCTCCTTGCTTAGCGACTTCAAGCTTATTTTGAAAACTACTCTACTTTGCAGAAATAAACTTAACCGATCAAAATATATTTCACGTTGGTTAAGAAAAAAGGGCTGTACCCATCAGTGGTGGGAAATTTGTGTGAGGAAAAAAAAAAAGGCTTTGCCAAACCATGTGTTCCATTCTCTGTGTCTTTCATGTTTACTAAGAGACGTGGAGTAATGCACGTTTGGGAGGGTTTCTTTCTTTAGGACATGATTCAGTTTTCCTCATTGTGGTGTGGACTTTACAAATTAAGTTCCTCGAGTGCTTTTTTCTTTTTCTTTGTTCCAACGGTTATAATAAATAAGAAGAAAACGTGTGTCGTGGTTGAGCCGACCCTGCCTTGTCAGACCCCAGCCGCTGTGACATTGCCTCTGTCCAGAGTCTGGTTCTGCTGTCATCCGAGCGCAAGCACATCCAAGAAAGGGCCCCACAGTGGCTGGCACCCCTGGCACCAGGGAGCAGGTACCCCCTTCCAAAAAGCCTTAAAGCGGTGGCTCTCTGGAGACCTCCGGGCCCCACCTTGCCCTTCAGTCCTAACTATAAGTTCTCCTTGCTACTGGAACTGGGCCGCCTTGGTGTGGGGCTCCAGGGTAGGGAGAGGTGCCCAGCTTCATTCTTGTTTCTGTCTCATCCCCCCAGTGCCCAGATCCACTCTCCAGCACAGGTCCCAGCGGCCCAGAGCATGATTCTAACGGTGGATCTGCTGACACGGGGTTGGGCCCAGGGCGCTTCATCCCCAGGAGACCCACAGGGCACACATGATGACGAGGGGCCCCACACTCCCCTCAGGAGGCCTGGAGGCTGCAGGGAGCGCTCCGAGGCACCCTGATCAGGAAGACTTTCACGATTGCTCCGAGCAATGTGCAAGATGGTCTGTTCGCAGTCATGTGGGTAACTTTGTTCCCCAAAACCAGTCCTTCCTCTTCACTCCATGCCCACCCCCAGCAGAGAATAGAGAGAGGGCTGCCCTGCACAGACCTCTCGGGAACAAGTGTGTAGTCTGTGCTGTGTCAAGATGCCGTGCTCCTCCACCCCCACCCCCACCCCCACCCCCCACCGGCTGACTTAATACACACATCACTGCAGGAACAGCACAGAAACCAGAATCTCCAAACAAGGCTAAAATATTACTATTTCCATTTTATTTTGCAAAATAATTTGCTGAAATTTCAATTTTTGCTGTTTGATGCTTGCAAAAAGAGTCCCACCCTAATTATGTATGTACAAAATGATGCCCATTGCTTATCCTTTTTTATTCCTCCAAGAGAGCATCTCAAGAATACACACACACTCACACACACACACACACACGCACCATCAGTTCTTTAATGTAAGATGAGAGGTACCACTGGCTTTTTAAATATAGGCTGAATATGCTCAAGACCAAAGCAACCCATTATTTTAAAGAGGATAAATTAGTGGAGCCAGCTCCTTGAGAACATCTGTGATAGAACAGACACTGAAGGATGACTTTAAAGAAACAACTAGGTTCTTACAAAGACCACTCCCACCCCTGTACTTCTCCAACCTCTGCCCCAGTGACGCAAGCCTGGCCCAGGGCCTTTGCACATGCCCTCTGCCTGGAATGTCCTCTCCCAACACCCACCCTCAGCCACCCTTCACTACCTGCCAGTCTTTGTTCCAGTGTCACCCCTCAATGAGGCTCTCCCTGACTTCTTTACTTAATAAGCCAACACATCCCACCCTCCCTGCCGCCTCCCTGTGCGTCTTCCTCTTGTGCATTTATCGCCACCTGAGGGCTGCGTGTGAATTATTCATTCATTGTATGCCTCCCTCCAGCCCCCATAGAATGTAAGCTCCACGCGGGCAGGAATTTTTGTATGTTTTGCTCACTGCTGTACTTCTGGTGCCTACAACAGCGCCTGACATATATTAGGTGCTGGATAAACACTTGTTGAAAAAAGAAAATGAAATCAATGATTTGATAGCTATTAAGAAGCCTAAAAGTATCAGTTGCAGCCTTTATCAAGTCGAGATTCTACTCTTGCCCCTAAATGGGGAGAATTTGAGCTGATACAGCAGCCTGGCTGCTTCTCCAGCCTGTGGTTTACGAAGGCCGGATACAGCAGTGAGCACCAGACCTGATGGTGGCGGGTCTCCCGTGTAAACGCCGCCCCGGGGGCCCTCCCTCATAGAGAAGGTACTCCGCTGTTTACAGAGGGCCCTCTGGGACAGGATGAGGTGGGGACAGTTTCCTCCAGGGCACCTCTCGTGATCACACCCCCTCCATGAGGTCGTCATGGGCCTGGACCATTCTGGAGAGTCCCTTATAATGGGTCCTTAGGACGCTGTGCCTTCACAGTGTCTCCAGGGAGATAGGCCTTCCTTCCTAGACCAAACTCAGTGGCAGCAGATGACCCTGCCCAGGAAAGGGCATCAGCCTGACCACCAGCAGGACCCGTTCTTATGTCACCAAAAGCAGGCCTTCAGGGAAGGGGAGCTGCTCACACAGGTGTGGGGGGACTGCGTTGACAAAGTTGGAGGCCCCCTGTCGCCCCTTGGTCACAGGTGTGTGTGTACTGCAGGGGCAGAGCCTGGACATAGCAGAGCCAAACAACACAGCCTCCTCGGCCAGGCCCCCTGGTGGCCTCGCCCACCAGCAGGGGAGGGATGCTTCCCCCTCTGAACTTCCTACCCCTGTGGGATGATCTTCCCAACTACCTAACCTTGGTGTTTACTTCTAGGTCCTTTGGCCAAATGTGTTTTCCTCTACCAGTTGTTGGCAAAATACTGTTACAAGCTTCTTATAGGACCCTTGTCCTACTGTGGCCTGGTTAAAAGCCTTTGTCCTTCTCTTGTTCCCTTTCCGTGGTTTTGATGTCACTTCTCTGGGTGCCATATTTTAGGGTCCCCCATTTTGGGGGCCAGGAGCTCCCTCGTCGCACCCCCTCGGCAGCTGCCGAGCAGAGAGTGAGTGAGCCCACACGTGTGTGTCCCTTCGCTTGAATTGCCAAATAAACAAGGCCCCTTTCATTGCTGCCCTGACACACGCGGGTGTGGCAGACATGCTCCTGGCCAGTGCTCAGAGAGGGTGACCTTTCCAGGGCTGCTTCCTTGGCCCTCGCAAAACTTCCTCCAAGGCAGGAGCCCTGCAGCCCGTCCAGTTTTTCCAGCTTGCCTGGAATGGAATCCAAACGCCTGCCCTGGAGTGATGATTTGGTAGGTGGGAGTGGGGCAGCTTGTCCCCACAAACTTGTGACCAAAACTAGTAAAGCCACCGTGAGCACAGCTGGAGATGGGCAAGTGGCCCAGAGCCCCTGTATGCGAGGCAAACGCCACCTCCCAGAGCCAGCCATCATTCAACACCCCGAGGAAGCCCGGGGCCCTCCACCACCCACGGGGCCCTTAGAGCCACAGGGGGCTCCCCTGAGTCTGCGCTCAGAACCTGAACCCCGTTCACCCTCAGCTTTGACCCGTGTGTCTCGTTTTAACTGATGATTGCTGATACGTATTTGCTTGGTTCCTTCCAACACGCATTGGCAAGTGAATGTAGTTCCTCTGTTTCTTTCCCTTTCTTCTTTCTTTTACTGCCTCATTTGACTGATTTGGGATGAAATACATGACTTTGTTTCCCCAGTTTACTTGTTACCATGGACGAAGGAAAACATTGAGTCAGAAAGGGGTCAGAAATCCCTGTTACTTCAACCAAGCTGTCCAGAACCCTTTTCTGATTCAATGCAAATATTCTTTTCCATCTGGTCTATCGTTGGAGAAGGAACCCATTGTAAGAGCTTGTCTTTGGTGGTTGGGTTGTTACTTTGTAAAGTATTAAAGCACTAAACCGATTTTTGCAATATGTAGTAAATCTTGCTTTCATTTTGGAAAACTTCCAGTAATGACTACTACTGCACTTTTTATAGAAGAACTGTATTTCATTTCTTTCTTTTATGAAAGATTATTTCAAGTAACAATAGCTCTGTAATCCGTGTGATACGGCTTCTCCATTACTTGACATGGAGAGAAGCTTTGATGCCTACTCAATAAAATTAACATGTTTGTAAAGCACTGGCTGGTCCAATTATTTACCCACTCCGGTGTCCCTGGTAAAACACCATCTAAGAAAAGTTTTATGGCACGGAGGAAGAGGATTCTAACAGGTGTCCATCCTTACCCATTTTTATTTTAAGTGTTCTTCCAATCAGATGAGATGTAAACCTAGGTATCACAGTTTTAGTGTGTGAGACAAGAGTTTCTGTCCTTTTTAAATGGTCGGGACACTTTCTGTCAAAATGAAAACAATAGAGCTTCCCTTAATGTGTGTTCGCCAGAGGTCAGCAAGACGGCAACTGGGAGGCCACAGAGAATGAGAGGATTTTACTGTGGATTTTTATTTGCACATGTTTTTCTGTGCAGGAGAGGCATGGTGCCTGTAAAAGAAAGTAAGTCGTTTCCCCGTGGGCTGCGGGCCTGTCCCAGGCAGGCGATGGGCTCCAGCACAGCCATAGCCGAGCACCTCCCAGGAGCTGGGGCAGGGGCAGTGGCGGTGGTGGTGGCGGCCACCACGTGCTGTGCTCTGCCTCAGGCACATCATGGACATCGTGGGATTCTATCCAGGCAACAACCCTGCGAGTTGGATGTCAAAATCCCTGTTGTGTAGACAAGAAGGGAAGTTTGGCAAGGTAAGTGGCGAAACCAAGATTGCAGCTCTAATTTGCCTGATGGAAGAACCCGCGCTCCCAGCTGCAAGGCCACCCGGGAGCAACTCCCAGCCTGTCCAGTGGGTGGACTTGACACACAAGGAGAAGGAGAAGGAGAGGAAAGATGCTCAGCTGGCCTGTGGGGTGCACTGTGGCCCTGGGGACAGCGTCCGGCCAGGGCTCCACCTTCCATTTCTGGTTCGGACGTTCTTCTCCACTAGAAAATAGGAGACTGTACCTAGTTCTTGCAGGACAGGTGGAGAATCCCACATGAAAGGTACACTCCTCCACCAGCAGCTTTGAGAGGTGCTTAAAAGGCTTTACAGGATGGTGGTGGGAGCCCTGCACAGGAAGAAAGAAATTCTGGCCCCTAAATTACAGTGACCTTGAGAAAGGCATCTCCCCTTTCCAGGTCCCAGTTTTCCATAAAATTTCAGTATATTCTGTAAAATGAGGGACTTGAGGGAAGGATCTCTAAATCCCCAGCAAGTCATGGAATCCATGTATCATTTAGGAAAACAGAAGTCATATCAGTTATTTTAACAGAGAGAATTTAATATGGGGACTTGGTTGAACAGGGATCAGAAGACTGAAAAGAACAAAAAGGGCCCATGGAGGCAGCATGGAGAAAGTGAAGCTCATCACAGGGCTGGGGGCAAAGCTCAGGGGCCAGGTGGTTATGAGCTACAAGCATGAGGGGTGGGGGGCACCCAGGGCTGGAAGCAGGCCTCTGAGGAGGAAGAGCTGGTGTCTCTGAGGGGGACATGGTTCGGCAGGACCTTCTGTGTGGGGGAAAACATAATTAGAACAAACTGCAGCTGGCAAGTGGCGAACTGTTGCCAGGACAACGCTGAGAGATACTGGAAGTAAAAGAGCAAGTCCTCTGTGTGTGTGCGTGTGTGTGTGTGTGTGCGCGCGCGCGTGTGTGTGCACATGTGCGTGCATGCACACCCATGTGCATGTATGCATATGTATGTGTGTACATATACACGTATTGTCTGTATACACACACACGCACACACACACACACACCCCAAGCAAGGAGGAAAATGAGAATAGACAAGCCGCGTGTCTGTCACCGGCCGGGGACCATGGCTGACATTCCTGACCTCCTCCTTCCAGAATGAGTCTGGTTTCCTTTGCCCTCAGCCAGGACCTCAGCTTGTTGGGATCTTTCATTTCTGATGAAATAACCCAAACTTTCATTCCCGAGAGGTCTGAATCATCACAAGCCCCCTGTTGGATGCTGTAGTTGACCATTAACTTTTATTGGGGGTGTGGATGTAATAAAAGGCACCCCCAAGAGTCCCCTGAATGTCACAGATCAACCCCTCTGTGTAGCAGCAGCTCCGTGTTTCCTTGATGATTAGAGTTCGTCACCAGCCAAATAATAGCTCCCTCCTCTGCGTTGAGGCGGTGGCCTGAGAAGCCCCCATGGCTGGGTCTCAGCCTCCGGACCAGTGACACCCTGAATGGCTCCTGGAGGAGGCCCTCCCTCCCTGGGAACGGGGTGGGGGCGGGAAAGCACAGGTTCTTGGTTACGAGGCAAAATGGTGACAAGAGCCACTCCCACTCCCAGACCGTGTGTTCTGGCCATGGGACAGACCCCACCGTATGGCCGTGGCTGAGTCAAATCATCAGGTCCATCTGTAAGACCGAGCTCCTGCCTTTGCAGGAGCTGCCTCCCTGCTGGCACCATCGCTCAACCTCCAGTGGGCTGTTCCTGGCTCCATCAGGCCAGCTGCTCCCGGATCAGCTGGATACGCAGTGAGTGAAGCCCCTGTGTGTGATCCCATAGCCATGAAGCTGAAATTCTTCTGCAGAAGCAACACTGTGTGGAGCTCCATCATGGTGAGCAAGGCATCCTTTGAACCCATGAATGGTAGTTTTTGGCAGAAGTGTTGCAGGCAGGGAAGGCACACCTGAATCCAGAATACATGTATTCCAGTGAGAGAAGTGGCCTTACTTCATAATAGAAAGGGTCCAGCGCAATCAGCCAGCCACGTCTGACTGGCCACCCTAGGGAGGGAACCATACGGAGGCTCTGCACCGTTCCCCACTGCCAAATGTCACTCACGCTCAGCAGGGGCGGCCTCCAGGCTGGCCTTGAGGAGGGGAAATCGTGTAGTTTCGCTCATCCTCAGCCTCCATCGCTGCAAACGGGTCCCTCTGTACTGGGGCCGATTGAGCCCGGAGAAAGGGTTGGCTGACATCACAGGACCTGCCATCTTGTCCAACCGATTCCTGAGAGCCTCCTCTGCACAGGGTACATTTAATGAGCATAAACATGGGACATGATATCTCCACGCTCTAGGAGAGCCGTCCCCAGACATCTTCCTTCGTCACCACACCTCCTTGAATCCTATTCTTTCCAAGTTCCTGACTGTCCAGTCAACTATTTGTCCCTGCCCATAAATCAGTGTGGATTGGGATTCCTCGACAGTGGCGCTAATGATGTTTGAGGCCAGATCGTTCTTTTTGGCAGTGCTGTGTGCATGGTAATATGTGCAGCAAGTCCCTGGCTGACCTCTACTCACTAGATGCCAATAGGTCTCTCCACCTGGATGTGACAATCAAAAATGTCTCCAGACATTGCCAAATATCTCCAAGGCGGTGGGGGCAGGGGAAGAATCACTGGTGTAGGTGAATTCTTCTGGCTGTCTTTCATTCCAGAAAAGTGATAACCATTTGTTCTGCTCAAGCTCTGTCCACTGGAATGATTTCCCTTCCCCACCATCTTCCAGGGACACTTGAGACTGGGGCTGTAATGCCCTCATAGCCTGCTCTCAGCTGGAGCCAGCATGTCACAGAGAACCACCTGAAAGCAAGCCTCCTCCGTCATTTGGTTACTGGGAACTTCCCAGGAGGTATCGATTGCGGGAGAGGAGGCCACAAGCAAGAGGACATGTTGCAGGGTCTGAGCCACCTGTTCACGCAACTGCGTGTGCCTTCTGGGTTTTCTTAGGCTCTCACACACCATCTCCATGAGATGACAGATTGCAGCCACATAGACCCGACTTCCTGGGAGCGCGGGGCAGATCACACCCAGCCCATAATGCACTGAGCTCAGGACTGTAGTCCACTGATGTCCCCTCAGCTGTTCAGTCCCCACCAGGACCCAGTAGCAGCCAGGACCTCTTTCTTGGAGAGAAGAATAGTCACATGCAGAGGAGGGCATGGCTTTGTCCAGAACTCTGGTGCTCTGCACGGTGGTCTGCCCACTGGTAGCATTGCTGTTGGCCACAAACACTGAGCGTCGCTGGGTCTATTAGGAGATGAAGTCCAGGGGCCCCACTCACACCTGGTGACCTTACAGGTTCCTTGGTAAAGGCTTTGGGGGGGTACACCCAAATGGCCAATATGTTGCCTTCAAACTCCAGAAAGTCTCCGCAAACATCATGCCTGCTTTTTTTAGGTATAATGATGTCTCTTTCACTGTATTGGGCTGTCCTGAAACACTCCATGGTCTCCCCACAGCTTTGTCAAGAGGATGGGCCCCTGAATATTTGTGGGGGGGTTTCTCCCTCTTTTGTGTCTCAGGGAGGCAGGTGCAATCTGCATGAGGACATCAATTGTGGGGTCCAGTGTGGTGTTCTTCCGGGCCTCTGCCAGCTGTGCTGTGGCAGGAAAACAGGATGAGTCCCAGAAACCCCCGGACATGAGCAAACTGCTCCTGGGAGAACCAAAGCCACCCATCAGCGCCCACGCTGTGGAACGATAAAGGGATGCATTAGGAAACTTCTCGAGTCATTGATAGCCCCACGAATCTCTGCAATTCCTCCAGGATGCAAATTAATCACCTTTGATTTACTCTCATGCTAAGGAGGGGAAGTGCCAGGACTTTCACTTTTGTCCCATTTCTACCAAAGTAGCATCCACTCCAAGGCGGGAGAACTGATGTGGGGGCTCAGCCAGCTGCCAAGGGTAACCCCTCCAACCACGCACTGGAAGCTGGGGAGATGACCACAGACCCACCAGCACCATGGGCACCCACACCTGGGACAAAACTCTTTTTGTCTCCTGATCTCCACAAGCCCCCACTTTGACTGTGGAACCACGGTGGTATTTTGAAGTCACCAGAAATGAGTGACAACTCAGAGCCAGTGCTGAGTACCCTGAATTATCAAAGTATTCCTGTCTCCCCATGGTTACAGGGGAAGAGACATCTGTCAGAACACGTCTGTCAGTTGCAGGCCACAGCTGCCCTCGGGAAAGGTCTCAGGCCCCTTGGAGGAGATGTGGAGGGGATGTGCAGTGTCAGCCGGGTGATACGGCAGGGCTTTCTCAGGGGAGCCAAGGGGCTCCAGACATGTGAAGTGGCTCAGACCTGCCAAGTCCATGAACAGCTGTGACTCTACAGTGTGGTTACTTAAGCAAAGAATTTTTCTCTCAAACCAAAAGTGATTTTTTATAACATCAGTTTTATTGAGGCGTATTTTATGTACAGCCAAAGGCACAAATATCAAACGTACAGTGGGGTGAGTTTTGACAAATGTCTGCTCCCTGGTCACAACCAGCATGGTCGAGATGCAGAACATCACCCTCACACCCTGCCACACCGAGTGCATCCCACCCCCAAAAGCAGCTCTTATCCAGACTGCTCTAGATTTGCTCTGTCCTTACAAACATACAAAGGGAATCAATACATGTACTGTTTGGTGCCAATTCTCATTTGTTCCACTGGTTTGGGGGATTCACCCACATTGGTATCGGTATCAGTCATTTGTAACTTTTTATTGCTGGGCATTGTGACTGTAGCACAATTTGTGTATCCACTTTCCTGTTAATGGACAGGTTGCTTCCAGTTTGGGGCTATTATGAATAAAGTCACTATGAGCCTTCGTGAATGTTTTGTGGACATAAAGTTTCATTTCTTCTGGATAAATACAAATGAAGCAAAATTGCTGGCTCACAGAATGAGTGTATATTTCACTTTATTAGAAATTTCCAAACAGTGTTCCAAGTAGGTTGTATGGTTTTCCAATCCCACCTGCAAATGGTTTTGGTTACCTGAGACATGATCATACCCTGTCCTTCTTTTCTGGCGCCCACGCAGTAGGCCCCAAGGCCTTCCAACAACCCCCCTCCCTGGAGCAGCCCGGGTGGACGTGGGCTCTCGGCACACACAGGCTTTTACACGCCTTTCTCTGGGAGGCTGAGCTCCGTCTACCCTCTGCCCTGGCCAGACTCACACGCGTGCATCTCCTTGCTCGGGTGTTCGGCTCCTGGACATCGGAACTGTTGTCTGACTTCCCCGATGCCCAGGGGGCCCAGACCATGGGTGTGACCGGCACATTTTCTCTCCGTGCAGAAGAGGAGCCCTCCCCTGTGTGCCCAGGTGAGCCCAGCAAGCAAACGCCCAGGGAACGGGGGCGACTACCTGCTCTGCATTTTCCAGGTAGCAGCTGGGAGCGGGGCACTGGGGCTGAGCTCAGCTCTAAGCAGGGATCGCCAGGTAAGGAAGACTTCTCAGAGAGCTGAGAGTTGAATCAGACAGAGAAGGGGATAAACGGCTGTCCAGCAGGCAGAGTGAACACTCCTTACACAAACACTGATCAGGAGCTGCTTTGTGCTGAGCTCACCAGTGCTGGGGACCCGCCCATGAATACGACAGACCAGCTTCCTTCCCCACCCCCGGGAGGTGGGGGGGGGGGGCGGGGAGGGGAGAAGGCAGAAAGGGGGCAGCAACCGGTTAGTGTAGAGGCTGCTGGGAAGAGGATGGACAGGGACAGTGGCCCCATGGCCGTGGCCACTTCAGGTCCCAGGACTGGGGAAGGCTTTGGGGAGCCCCTGCAGGGGACTTGGGGCCATCCTGGCACAGCCTGGCCACTCTCCCACCAACAGGGAGGATCACCATTGCAGCTGGTGGACCAAGAAACCATGGCCCAGAGAGAGTAAGAGCCTCCTCCCCAGGTCCCACAGCAAAGAAGCAGCGGATGGGCTGCAGACAGCACCATTGGCCCCGAGGTTCGTGCTTGTCCTGGACGTGCTTGCGGAGAGAGGGGAAGCTGAGGGTTTCAGGAACACCATGTGTCCAGCAGCTGGTGGCGCTGGCCAGGCCTAGAGGTAGGGGGACAAGAAGACCTTCCCCTCTGGCCTCTTCACCTCCCCTTGTCAATCACACACCCCACACAGGGGCCCCAAAGGCAAGTCGCCAGCCCAGCCCAGGCAGCCCCCCAGGAAGACAGCGCAGCCCTCCCGGCACTGCACTCAGCTATCCCTGGCCTCTGTCCCCTGCCTGTCTGACCAGAACACACACGATGTGCACAGCGCTGTCTGAACTTTCGACCAAAGGCCAGCACCCACGCTCATTCTGGCAGGACGGGTGCCCTAGAACGAGCCCTGAGGTGGTGGCCAAGGCCCCCTGGCAGAGAAGTGGGGACAGTCCTGCCTTCCTGGGGCCCCCTCTACCCTGGCAGAGCCCTGAAATCCATCAGGTCCAAATGTGTGGTCTGAATGTTTGAACCTCCAGATCTCAGTAAAAGCAGCACAGTTGCTGGAATGAGCACTCACCATGGGACCTGGGTTGGGAGCATCCGTGCCTCGTGCCCTCTGCCTCTGGAAAGCCCGGCAGCCCGAGGAAGGGGGCTGGGAGGAGAGGACGGTGAGCCCCAAGGACAAGCAAGCAACTCAGAGGATGGCAGGGGTGTGAACAAACAAGGGGTCAAACTGCTTCTTGCCTGTCAGTCCAAGGATCTTGGAAAATAGGTGGCCACGATCAGTGACATGAGAGGGAAAGCCATTTTATGACCACCACGGAAGGAAAGCTCCCCAGGTGGGATGGTGTGGGCTAAACCCCCAACCAGGGGACATGAATGCAGAAGCTGACAGCTAAGTCCACTGATGGAGCAGACAGCGTCCCCTGGGGGGAGGGCTGGACCACGACGCACCGCAGGAAGAGCAGAGGGGCTGCTGCCCGCGATGCCGGAGTGAGGTCTGGACCCTCCCAGGATGGACACACAGCAGGAACTGGCCGGCTCCAGAGGTTTTTGGATTCGTGAGGAAGGAGAAATCTTGGTGCTGGACCCAAGAGGATGTTGTCTGGACAAGAGAATGTGGATGAGGAGGCCGGCACCCTAAGGAGCAGCACTTGGCTGAGGTCTGTCACCCATGGCTGGCCCTTGAGTCCCCCCGCTGTTTCTCCCTTCTCCACCTGGAACCTTCTGGCTAAGGCAGACCTCGGAGATCTGCAGGGTCAGTTCCTGACCACAATAAAGAGAGTTGCACTATTTTTTTGGTTTCCCAATGCATATAAAATTTATGTTCCCATGCTGGAGAAGGTGTGGAGAAAAGGGAACCCTCCTGCACTGCTGGTGGGAATATAAATTGGTGCAGCCACTATGGAGAACAGTATGGAGGTTCCTTAAAAAACTAAAAATAGAGCTACCCTATGATCCAGCATTCCCACTCCTGGGCATATATCCAGAGAAAACTGTAATTGGAAAAGATACGTGCACCCCAATGTTCATTGCAGCACAGTTTACAACAGCCAGGACATGGAAGCAGCAAAATGTCCATCGACAGATGAATGGATAAAGAAGAGGTGGTACATATATACAATGGAGTATTACTCAGCCATAAAAAAAGAACAAAATAATGCCATTTTCAGGGACTGGATGGACCTGGAGATTATCACACTAAGTGAAGTAAGTCAGATAAAGACAAATATCATATGATATCACTTATATGTGGAATTTAAAATATGATAGAACTGAACTTATTTACAAAACAGAAATAGACTCACAGACACAGAAAACAAACTTGTGTTTACCAAAGGGGAAAGGGGTGGGAAGGGATTAAATTGGAGTTTGGGATTAGCAGATACACACTAACAACAAGGTCCTACTGTATAGCACAGGGAACTATACTCAATATCTTGTAATAACCTATAATGGAAAAGAATCTGAGGGAATATATATATATATATATATATATATATATAAAACTGAATCACTTTGCTGTACACCTGAAACTAACACAATGTTGTAAATTTACTATACTTCAATTTAAAAATCATTAAAAAATAAAAGTTATGTTCCCAGTATACTGTAATTATTAAGTGTGCAATAGCATGTCTTTTAAAAAACAATATACATACCTTAATTTAAAATTACTTTATTTCTAAAAAATACTAACCATCATCTGAACCCTCAGAAAGCAACATCAAAGATCCCTGATCACAGATCATCGTAACAATATAATGATAATGAAAAAGTTTACCAAACTTTGACAGAATTACCAAACTTTGACAGAGACACGAAGCGAGCAAATGCTGTTGGGAAAATGGTGCGTATAGACTTGCTCAACACAGGATTGCCACCAACCTTCAATCTGTAAAAAATGCAGTAAAGTGCAGTGCAATCAAAGGAGGTCTGCTGTCCTGTGATGACCGTGACACCTGTCCAGTCACTGTGTCCACCCTGTGAGACGGGCCAACAGCAGTGTTATTAAGGGGATGTCAGAGCCAGAGGAGACCACACGTTCTGGGCACAACAAATACTAACGTCAACGAAACTGCATCTGGAGATGTCTTTGGATGAGTGGTTGGTGGCTCCTGTGCTTCTAAAAAAAAAAGGCTTTGCTGCATTCTTAGGACTTTTGGCTTTGTCCTTACGGTGTGCAAAGCTGCATTTAAGTTGTAAACAGAGACCCATATGATGATAAGAAAGTGCAGGGAGTAAATTTTTTACCTTCGACTCAGTCTTGGAGGGCTTTTAACTGCTTTTTGTTTTCTGTAGATAGATTTGAAGCCATAAAAGGGAGAAGGCTATGCGTCCTGGGCAGCGTAAATTACACTGACCCAAATGGCGGACTAACGTGTCCTTTGGATCTGAGACTAATTCTAATTCTGTTGATTAATCATCTTAAACTTCAACAGTAGTAAATGTATTAATTCTGCCCTTCACACGCAATCCAGCTGGAGAGTACGGGTGACTTTTGTATTTGCTTCTGGGGCCGAGAGAAGGTAACCAGCCTGCCTGCGGCCGCCACGCCCCGCCGCGCCACGCCCCCCCGGCAGACAGACCAAGCAGGGGCGTTGGAGCCACAAGCAGCCCAGCGCTGCCCCCTGGTGGTCGGGGCCTCCACGCAGGGCCTGAGGCACTGGGGAGGCTGTGAAGGATGGTCTCCCAAGCTCTCCTCTCCTGAGGTGTCAGGAGGGCCAGGAAACCCACAACAGCGTTTTCATCGTGTTGTTTCCTTTACCCAGAAGGGGACAAAATACTCTGCAAATTGTCTTTAGCAAACCCATCACTTACTTCTCCTTTCAAATCCAAGACCGGTTGATTCTGTAGTTCTAGATTTTGCCGCAGTTTGTGATCTGTGATCACACCCGACAATAACTATGGTGCACCCAACAGTAACTAAATCAGAAGTTTGGACTCAACACAACATTTTGTTTATGATAAAATAAAGCCCAGTCTCTTTGCCACCGACAAGTGATTTGGGAAATGCCCAATCCATCCATTTCCCTGCTGAGAAATAGAAATGAATAATGATACCAAAAAACATCCACTTCAAAAACAACTTTTTATTTAAAGATAATCAGTTCCATCAGTTAGATTTTTTGACACCATGTGTTAAAAAATCCTTTTCTGGATGCCTCAAAGAGAGATGCAATAGATATAATCACAAACCACTGCCTCCAGAGGAAAATGCTTCAAAAGTGGTTTTAATGGTCTCAAGGTTAGGATCCCATTGAATATTTTTTAAGGCACCTCTCCACCAACAATAACCCCCCAAAAATGCTAGGGATCTTTCCCATTTGGTTAATGCTTGTGATGATCCACTGCCACAGGTGTTGTTATTCTGGTAGCCATATTGCAGGTGCTTTGTGATCGTGGATGAAACCCGTTGGGTACCCACTCCTGCAGGTGTGCTGAGCTCCCAGATGCTGAAGAGTAGACAGAGAAAACAGTGAGTAAGGAGAGGGAAGAGGGCTCCTGGGCAGAACCTGGCTGTGAGGAACACTTGTTCGTGACCTGCGTCCCGCGAAAGCTGTCCGATAATAGTTGTAAGCCTCCTTTGTCTTTAGTTTCTTTTTTTTTTATTTTGGCATCGGATGCTGCAAATGGACATCCTTCTCCATGTTTTTTAAAAATATATTTATTTAGGCTGCACTGGATCTTAGTTGCAGCACGCGGGATCTTCGTTGTGGCACGCGGGCTCCTTAGTTGCCACATGTGAACTCTTAGTTGTGACATGCATGTGGGATATAGTTCCCCCCGACCAGGGATCGAACCCAGGCCCCCTGCATTGGGAGCACGGATTCTTACTCACTGGACCACCAGGGAAGTCCCTGTCTTTGCCTTCTGTTATAGATGGTTATAGACAGAATATTTGTGTCCGCCTCAAAATTCATATGCTGAAATATGATGGTGTTTGGAGGTGGCACCTTTGGAAGGTGATTAGGTCATGAGGGGGAGCCTTGTGATGGGATTAATGTCTTTATAAGGAGAGGCCAGAGAGCTTCTTCTTCCTCTCTCTCCCCACCCCCGCACCCCCCTCCCCCCAGGGAGGGCACAGCAAGAAGATGGCCATCTGCAAATACCAAAGCAAGCCCTTACCAGGAAGCATATCTGCTGGCAGCTCATCACCAAGGGCAGAGCCCTGGAATGCTTCCCAGTACCTAGCCTCCACCCTGGCACTCAGGCTCCTGAGGGCAGGGTCCTGTGGTCCTGCTACCCCCACCCCCCTCCCCCCTTCCCCCTCTGCCTGGCCTGGAGCTGAGAAAGTACTCAGTGAACCTCTGCTGGGGGAGAAGCACAGAGAGGGTGAAGGACCAGAGGCCCGGCAGGGGCAGAAGGAATGCCTGGGGTGGGCACCTTTCAAGAGTACCGGAGGCAAGGCCCAGGAGGCCAAGGGTGGGACAGGGTGGGGAGGGCAAGCTGGGCAGAATGAAGACCAGTGGGGCTGGGAGGACTGACACTGGGAGAGGGCCCACCAGGAGCTACCTCCTCTCAGGGCTGGTCCTGCAGGAAGAGGCCCACACAGCATCCTCCAGTCAGCTGCTTTGTGAAGGAAAAGCAAGCCTCAGATAGAAGGGTCTGGGCAGGGTGGCCAGGTTTAGAAAGAAAACATAAAATATAGGGTACTCAGTTAAATTTCAATTTCTGATAAACAACGAATACCATTTTTAGTATAAGTATGTCCCATGCGCTATTTGGGACATACACTAAAAACAATTTTCCATTGACTTTCCATTCAAATTCAACTGGTGTAGGAGTCCGTTTGGGCTGCTACAACAGAATACCATGGCCTGGGTGCCTTATAAACAACAGATGTTTATTTCTCACAGTTCTGGAGGCTGGGAGTCCAAAATCAAGGTGCTGGCAGGTTCACGCGTGGTGAGAGCCCACTTCCTGGTTCATATATGGCCAACCTCTCCCTGGGTCCTCATCTGGCAGGGGGTGCGAGGGAGCTCTCTGAGGTCTCTTATAAAGACACTAATCCCATTCATGAAGGTCCCACCCTCATGACCTAATCACCTCCCAAAGGCCCCACCTCCTCATACCATCACGTTGGAGATTAGGATTTAACATAAGAATTAGGGGGAGCAGGGCTGCCACATAAACTTTGAGTCCACAGCATATGGACATCAAGGATTTTCTCTGGCAAGCCCAGCCTAGCAACTCCTCAGGGACAGATGTCCCTTCAACTATCTGGGCACAGAGGTGGGAGAAGGGCCCTCAACACTTATGCTGACATTAAACCATCATGAAAACTCCATCGCCAGAATTCATGATCCCACGTCTGACTCCCCTGAGTTGAGGACCTGCTCTCGAGGCGGAAGCAAATCTGGGAGAAAGGAAACAAAAGCAGGGAACCCATCACTCCTGGTCACCCATCACCGGAGGGCTTGGCCTTGTGACAGACCTGCTGGCCAAGTGGGCTTGGAGGGGCTGGGGGAAAGAGGGCTGGGTGGCCCAGGATGCACTGGCTGAAGGGCCCCTCAGCTCCAGGTTCGGAGGGACCATCTAGTGCTCAGGCCTCCACAGCCCTGGAACACGGAGGCTACTCCTTCCTGACTGTGGGAATTCACCTACTCGAGTCTGAGAAATGGGCCAATGGGCAGAGCAGAACAGCAGGGTCTGAGACAGAGCTCTGGAGGCCTCTTCAAGGAGAGCAGCAGCAGGTGGGGAAGGCGCCAACGCTCTCCCTGCTCCCAGCGTGGACGTGGGTGTGAGGCTGCTGCATCTGACAGCCTTGCCGGCCCCTGAGAGAAAAGGCTCCCTGGTCTCGGACCTGGCAGGGTGGCTGCAAGCCTGGCTCTGATGCAGCCTCCACAGAAGAGGAGATGAGTGTACAGGAGGCCTTGGCTGAGCAGACTGAGTGCCTCTGTGTGTGTGTGTGTGTGTGCGTGTGTCTGTGCCTGGCAGCGTGTCTGCATAGGTGAGGGGTCTGTGGGTCTCCTGTGCACACATTGTGACCATGGAGGGGCACATTTCTTCCTCCACAGCTGTCCCCCCAATTCTGCCCAAGGGAGGCTAAGAGGGGGAAACAGGCCTGCTCCGTTGCAGGCTGAGATCCTGCTGGTACCCCTCTCCTGCTGGAAGGCATCCTGTGGGGGTTTCCTTCTGGCCTGGAGGCACCTGGTGCCTTCCTCTGCAGCAGCCTGGGGTCCACCGTGGGCAGGGGCCGCTGGGGTGGGAAGGTTTGACGTGAGTCGCTCTTAGCTCTGGTCCAGATGGCTCCTCAGGCCAAAGCGGCTGCTGGCCGTGCCGTGTGGGACAGGAGCCCAGGTATGTCTGGAAGCCCCAGTAAATAAACAGGAAATTCCCAAGCAGCTCATGCCAGGCTCACTTTTTCCCAAAGAGATGTTTTGATAAAACTGTGAATGGATTTTAAACATGCATGATAGAAGGACATGGAAAGCAGACTTAAAAGGGATGGAATCCTGATTGAGGTAAAGGAAACAGTGATGCAGGGAGTTGGAGTCTGACACCCATACCCCAAGGCAACAGCCGTAGCCTGCAGAGCTCACGTGCTGTCCAGGTGTCCAGGCCCGCGTGAGCCTGGAGAAGGATGCCTGGGCAAGCGCTTCCACACCCGTGGGAGCTGACTGTGCACACGTCAAAGTCAGCTTCGAAAGCAGAATCCCGCTTTACGGCAGCAGACATGGGCCATTGTGTGAGTGGGCAATCCTAGACTGAAACTGGGCCATTTCGTGAGCAGTAGGTGTCTCTTTGGTCACAAGCTCAACTTTGTCATTTGTCTTCACTCAATTTCGAGTACCTTTGCACGATAAAATCCTCCAGGCAGAAGCACTGAGTCAGTTGTGTGCAAACACATGTGGAGTGACACTGCTGGTGCCACAGCACATGGAGGCGGGCAGAGCCAGGAGTGGCCAGACACTAGCCATGCAGCCACCAACCTCAGCCACATGCCCAGTGGGGGCCAAAGGAGCAGAGCCAGGGTGCCCCAGAGAGGTGACAAGTGCCACCTGTTGCCACACCACCCTGGGGGCGGGGGCTGGGGGGAGCTGGAGAGACACTCAGCACCAGATGAGGCGGTGTCGATGCCCACCGAGCTCACCCCACCCAGGACCAGGCTGAGAGGAGCACCGGGTCCCATGTCCCTGCTGACCCGCCGGCCAGAGGAGCAGGAGGCAGCTGGCAAGGGCAAGCTGCTCCTGCACTAGGGCGGGAAGAGCGGCATTTTCTTGCACTTAGAAGGCAAGCAGAGTCAATGTGGGGCCCAGCTTAAGCGTGATTCGTCAACCTCCATCTTTATCCCCTCAAGCTCTGGTTCATCCCTCCCAAAGTTGGCCCCATAACCAAGCCTGTCTTCTGTGTCTCACGTTCCATACCTCTGCCTGGGCCAAGCCACCCAGGACGGGAGGCGGCCACAAGTGGGATTCCTAGGCCATCGGGGTCTGGGACCCACCTGCGGACCTAGAGGGTAGCGGAGGCCTCCAGCCAGGACCCAGAGTGCCTTCTGCTGCCTGGGGGCCTGTGGGTGGGCTCCACCCAATTGTTACCGACCAGGGTTCTTGGCCTCCTTAATCAATAGAAATTGATCAGAGGCCAGACAAGAAATTCAGGCAAGGCTTTACTGGGGCCCCTATTGCAGCAGGGAGGAGAGAGAACAAGTAACAGTTTCCTTTGCTAGCTCCCTCCCTGGGGCTGGGGGGACTGGCGAGCTGATTCCTAATATGGGGTGAGGGAAGGGGTGTGTCCAGGGTCAGGCCGGAGGGGTGGCTTAGGTGATCTGCCCACCCCCTTGGTGGTGCTGTGTGCAGGGGGCATGCGCAGTACCCTACTTTTGCTCCCCACACCGTGTTTTTGCTCCTGGCTCTTCAGAAGCGGCAGTTGGGGGTTTTTTTGGTCTCTTTGTATCTTGTTGCCCATAATTTGCCCCAACTGCGCATGCACACAGTTATTTTTAGTCCCTTATAGCTTCTTGGTATTCTGTTGCTCCAGGAGACCTTTGTCCAGGTGCAAGCACTGCAGCAAAGGGTCCCAGGTCCCAGGTCAGTGACTCCCACTCCTGAATTCACTGCTGAGTGTGGGCTGGTGGCGCAGACCAAGCCTGAGTCTGATACACTGTGTGGTATAGCAGCCCCATTCTGGTACTGGTGGGTTGGGGCCCCACGTGGATGATCAGACCCTTCACCTGGGCCCCACCATCCAGGGTTCTGCATTCACCCAGCACTGTCTGGAGGCCACTTAGAAAGGACACAATGACAGCTCTTGGACTTCATGAAGACAATGCTGCTTCCCACCCTGTGGACCTGAAACCTCCTCCTATAGAACAGGCGTCTCTGGTCACATTTGAAGAATGAGGAGTTGGTCAGATGAACGATCTGCTCTTCTAAAACTTGCAGACAGTCGTACAGAGGATGTCCTGTGACCAAGATGGAATCAGACTAGACCTCAATGCCAAAAACACAACAGAAAAATCTATAAACACTGAAAGTTACACAACACACTTCTAAATAATCCATGCATCAAAGAAGAAATCTCACTGGAAAGTTTTAAATACATGGAAATGAATGAAAATTGTGACGATTAACTGTATGTGTCACCTTGACTTGGCCACAGTGAGGCAGGAGATAGATGGGTCCCATGCTGAGCAGCTGGAGTTTGTCCCCTGTGGACAGATACTCCAAAATAGCAGGAGTGAGAGAGGAGCTGAACCTTGCCCAGATAAAAGGTAGAAACCACATATTTCTCATTCTCAAGGTCAAGGAGACCTTCCCAACCATACATGCGCAGAAAGGCTCCTTAGAGGTCAAAAAGGGAGTGATGTCAACCTACCCATATGCCTCTTCACTAGAATCCATCTTGGCTAAGTGATGCACGTGCACACACGCGAGGACCCTGAGATAAACCAAATACAGACTCAGAATGAGGCAAAGCAAGATGACTGGCCAAATGAAGCCCAGAAGAAGTGCCCCATATAAGTGATTCAAACTACCATGAGGGCGCAGCTCTCTCTCTCTGAGCCCTCCCATTTGTCTATCCACACGTACTCTTTTTCCTCCTAATAAACACTTTACCTGTTTCACTACTTTCTGTTTCTTTGTGGAAATTCATTTTCTGCAAAGCCATACAGGCCAGGGCCTTGTCACTGGCCACTGGTCTAGTGGCTAGGATTCAGCACTCTCACTGCCTTGGCCTGTGAGTTCAATCTCTGGCCAGGAACTGAAATCCTTCAAGCCACTGCAGGCCGAGGCCAACCAAGATCAACAGGATGCTCCTATCTCTGGCTAAATGTTACTTCTGTGTGTAGCTGTGAGGGTGTTTTTGGAAGAGATTTTTAGCATTTGATTTGGGAGCCTGAGCAAAGCAGATGGTCCTCCCCAATTTGGGTAGGCATCATCCAATCTGGTGAGGATCTGATAGAACAAAGAGGCAGAGGAAGGTTGGATTGGCTCTCTGCCTAACTGCATGAGCTGGGGCATTGATCTTTTCTTGCCTTCAGTGCTGCTGGTCCCCAGGCCTTCAGCCTTGGACTAGCTCTTGGACCTTCAAACTACATGACATACTTTCCTGGGTCTCTAACTTGTAGATGAGAGATCACAGAACTTCTCAGCCTCTGTAATTGCATGAGCCAATACCTTACAACAAATATCTCTCTATAGTTAGATAGATATTTATATCTATCTATCTATAAATACATATATATATCTATTTATATATGTATATGTGTATAAATATATCTTTTAGATGTGATTAACATTTAAATCAGTAGATCCTGAGTAAAGCAGATTACCCTCCATAATATGGATGGGACTCATCCAATCAGTTGAAGGCCCTTTTGTTGTTGAGATTTCACACCATACAAAAAACTAACTCAAAATGAATCATAGAACTAAATGAAACACCTAAGACTATAAAACTTTTCATAGGAAATAGAAATAAATCTTCATTGCCTTGGGTTAGGCTAGATAAGACACCGAAAGCAAAGACAACAAAAGAAAACAAATAGATAAATTGCACTTCACAAAATTAAATAATTTTGTGCTTCAAAGGACACAAAAAAGTAAGAGGACAACCCACAAAACGGGAGGGGGAAAATTGCAGATCATATATCTGATAAGGAACTTGCATTTAGAATACATAAAGAACTATGACGTCCTAACAACAAAAAGTCAAATAATCCAACTAAAAATGGGCGAATAACCCAATTAGAAACGAACAGATATTTCAACAAACAAGACATAAAAAGATGCTCAACATCATTAACCATCAGGGAAATACAAATCAAATCCACAATTAGATATCAGTTCACACTTACCAGACTAGATCTGACTAGAATGAAAGTCAGATCACAACAAATGCTGGCAAGGATGTGGAGAAATCAGGACACTCATACACTGCTGGCATGAATGTAAAATCATGCCGCCACTTTGGAAAATGGTCTGGCAGTTCTTAAAATGGTTAAGGATAGAGATCCTGTATGGCCCAACAATTCCACTCCTAGGTCTATTCCCAAGAAAAATGAAAACATATGCCGACACAAATACTTATACACTGATGTTCACAACAGCCTTATTCATAATAGGCAAACACACGAAATATCCATCAATTGAAGAGTGGATGAATGAAATCTGGTATATCTATACAACAGAATATTAACTGGCAATAAAAATAAAGTATTGATACAGGCTGCAAAATCAGCAGCAGTGATTCTGAATCAACCCCCACCTCTCCCTTCAGCACCATAAAGCTTTGTTCAGACACATCCGTGGTCATGTGAACTTTTCACTTTTTTTAATGGAGGAGTTTATTTTAGGACCAGGAACCTTTTGGGGGGACTGGTGAGTGCATGGAGTAGAGGGGACACCATGGCAGATGCCCCTTCCCGGGTGCCTAGACTGGGTTTGAGCTCTTGGTATTGAGAGTGAGGGCAGGAGCTGAGGAATAGAAGTTTCTGGAGCAATGTGGAAGATGTCTGAGCCATGGGGTTATAGTCAGAGGTCACCTAACCTTTGAGGACAAAGTCTTGGAGGTCAGACTGGGGCCAAGAGGAGTTCTGCTTGGTCCAGGTGACAAAGTGTGGCTTAGAACTGATGGACCCCATCAGTCTTTCCACTGTTATGGGAAGACAGGCCATTTTCTGCAGAGGTCTGTGTCCTTGGCAATGGGACATGGGGGTGCACTGTGTCTTCATAGTTTGGGTATAATTTAGGTATAAGAAGGACTTGCCTATTACTTTGTGGTCATAGGCTGGTGACCCGTGAGCCATATCTACATCAAATTTTATTTTTAAAAAGACCACTTTCCTTCCCAGCAGTCAAGAAATATTTATAAAAAATGATTACATATTGGGCCATAAAGGAAAATCTCAATAAATACCAAAAGGCAGAAAAGTGTACAGAAGTCCTAAAACCTCAGTGCAATAAATGTACAAGTTAATAACTTGTTTAATTTTTTAAATGCAAATCATACCTCAACCCTAAAAATCTACCCACTGGAAACTGAAAATAAAAACACTCTCCTAGATAAATGTTGTATGACAGAAGAAATGGACACTGCAATTAACACAGACAGGAACGATGAGAAAACTGCCCAGCCAAACTCCCAAGACATGGCCACCACCTGTTCTATAACCAAGCAAGAAGGAATGAATAGAAATGAGATGTCTTCAAAAAAGAGAAATAAGACGTGAGGACTGTGTTTTGGGCATGCACAAGGATAAAAACAAAAGTAAATGAGTTAGAAGAGAAAAAAAAATATTGAGTCTTGATGAATAAAATGAAGCCCTATTCTATGATGAGACTCATCCTTGCAGGCCAGGGGCCAGGGACTGGCATCCTCCTCCCAGCTGTGGGCCTCCAACTGGGCCTCTCAGAGCCCCATCCCTTCCTGCATCTGCCCCAGGCCAGCTGGGGTCATTGAGGTTGAGTGTAAATCACAACACCCTGGACTGGGACCTGTAGGAGAGATGCCAAGTGCACTGGCGATGGAAGACCCGGCTGTGAGCCACGTTGTGAAGAAGTCCTGGGTACCAATATGTCCCCCTTTCTAAGTCAGCCTAATTAATTAAATTCATCCTAATTTAACTGCCTAGTAACTCTGGATAACCAGACTGGATCCTTTGTTCTTTGTAGATCTCACCTCCTGATCTCTGTTCTCTCCAATCTAAGGGCACAGAATGAAGGAAGAGAGTGGCTCCACAGGCCCTGGCAGCCCATGACATCCATCCCCCACCCTCCCCCCTGCCCACCTCCAGCAAAGCCTAGGTGGCTCTGGCCAAAGAAAAATTTCTGTCCTGGCAAAACGCCTCCTGGGGGCAGGTGGGTGTTTTCGAAACAACGCTCCCTGCTGAGCCCCAGGGGAATTTATTTTGCAGATTCATGAGCAAAATAAATGTCATTGTTAAGCCACTAAGTTTGGGGATGGTTTGCCACACAACCATAGTGACTGGGAAGAGTGCATGGATGTCGAAATTGAAGACGGGTAAGTCTGAATCTCCTGCTGTGCGAAGACGGAAGTGCCTTGGACTGACGTATTTATGCTTCAGTAAAAAAAGTTGTTGTTGGGGGCTTTCCTGGTGGCGCAGTGGTTGAGAGTCTGCCTGCTGATGCAAGGGACACGGGTTCGTGTCCCGGTCCGGGAAGATCCTACATGTCGCGGAGCGGCTGGGCCCGTGAGCCATGGCCGCTGAGCCTGCACGTCTGGAGCCTGTGCTCCGCAACAGGGGAGGCCACAACAGTGAGAGGCCCGCGTACCGCAAAAAAAAAAAAAAAGTTGTTGTTGGGATAGCCCCTGAGACAATGTACATAAAGTGGCTGGCGACGCGCCTGGCACACAGCACGTACTCAAGCAGTAAACAGTAGCGGCCATCGCTATCATCACCCGCCCCTCTCCCAGTACAGGTAAGTGTTCAGCAAATGGTGTTATGTGGGAATTAGCTGCCCCGTCGCGGGAACCACAGAAAAGACACCAAGGGTTTTCTGTGGCCACTGACTAGTCCCCACACTGACGTGCCTTGCTTTTTCTTTCATTCATGGACCTCTTTCTATTAAAGGTTTGTCTTTGAAAACTGGTCTCCAGCCAGCTTCCAGGTTTAAAAATAGGCTCTGGGTTTAGCTGAGGCCGGGTGCGCGGCTTGGCGGTGCGCTAGGGCAGGGGAGCTGCGCAGCAGGGCCGGCGCCGCGGGGTCGCGGAAGGTCGCGCGCGTTGGCTGGGGCGCAGGGGCACGTGGGGGCGGCGGAGGGCCTGGGGGCACGGGCGTCTCCCCGTAGGGCCGCAGGTACCGCCCTCCCTGGCAGGTCACCGTGACCTCTGCGCCGCGCTCGCCCAGACTTGCGCTTTCCGCTCTCTCCGCGGGGCGTTTCCCGGAACAGGAAATGTCGGCGAGGTTAGCGCGGGCCACCCGCTGCCTTGCCTGTGGGCGGCCGCAAGTGCCACAGAAGGGGCGACTGAGCGAGCGGCGGGGTTCAGAGTGTCCCCGGGCGCTCTGCACCTCCACCCCCGACCCCGTCACGAAGCCGCGAGCTGGGCGGGAGGAGGCGTCTTAGTGCCCTTGACTCGCATCGACAGTTCTGCTAAAGTGAGGTCCGTGCGCAGGTGAAAGTCCCTGGGCGCCGGGGGCCAGGCTGGACCCCGCCTCCCATCCAGGAGCCCCAGTATGTCGAGAGGCAGGCGAGCACAGACGTGGTTCCAAGATGAAGCTACAAGCTCAGCCTGCAGGAGAGTCCAGGATGGGGTCCGCATGGACCTCCTGGGGAAGGTCGTCCAGGAGCCTGATATGAGCCGGTGTGAAGGGATTGGTATGACCGCACCCATCCAAGCGGGCAGCGAGGCCCCATGGCAGGAACAGGAGGGAAAGGCCCTGGACAGCAAAGATCCCGGGGAGAGGACTCCAGAGGATGCTCAGTTTGGTTAGAGCTTAAGGTTGAGAGAATGTTGGATGGGCAAGATTAACACTCATAGGCCATTCAGACCTTTAGCTCAAATGAGCACCCCATCAGCCAGCCAGGAATATTTGATAGAGGAGAAGGAAGGCAGGGGTGTAGATCCTGAGAGACTGAAAGGATGAACAGACTGGGGCCATCTCAGAGCAAAGCAAGGTCTCAAATTGTCCAAAAGACTGTCAAGGTGTATTTGTCAGGAGAGGTCACCCTATGCTACAGCAACAAACAGCCCCAGATCTTAGAGTCTGAGCACAGCAAAGGTTTATTTCACTTCTGTACGTTTGTTTCTCACACACAGTACACTTCAGATCTGGGCCACTCTCAGGGATGCGATTAACCAAGTGGCAGGTGGCCCTCCAAGCTGCACCCACCCTGTGGCTCTGTCTCCCCTCAAGACCTCCTATCTGGTCAATGTGCATGGAAGAGGGAGAGGGCCTGGAGAATCATGCCTCGCCCTGGATGTCACAGACAGCATTCCACTCACAGTGCACAGCCACCACCAGTCACATGACCCTTGACTGTAAGGGAGTTAGCAGTGTCACCTCCCAAGAAACTGGAAGCAGAGGGAGACCAGATGTTCGGCAACAGAAGTTTCCATCCAAAGGGCCTGAGCCCCAAGGACCAACTCTGCCTACACTCTGCTTTGGCAGGAGGCTGGCTTATTCCCCAGGCCCTGCCAGAGTCAACTGTCAGCGACTTAAATGCACAGCCTTCTGATTGGCTTGTTAAACGTCAAATTAGCAAAGTTTTGGGTAAAATGACTAGGGTTAGCTGAATCCACTCTCATACGGACCACCCCTCTCCTCTCCAGGTGAGGTCCCTGCTGGAAACACAAGCACTAGGACGGTGAGCAGAGAATTTAGCAGGGGAATACACTGCCCTGTCTGCCCAACTTACTCTTCCCTCTTGCCCTCACAGGAGTGGGCATATGACCCTGGGCTGGCCAAGCTCTGCCTCCCTAGCACAGGGGTCCATCTGGGCTGGGCGTACAACCAAGGGGACCAATCAGAGTGGCCTTAAGGACTTGAGTTCTCTGCTGTGAGGCTCTAGCTTGTTTAAATGGAGCTGTTAATGGCCAGCTTGACACTCTGACCATGTGGGGGAGCTGGCTGCAGGAAGAAGCGAAAGGGGGATGGGGGACAGAATAGAATTATGTACAGAGAGGTTGACATGTTGACTATGGATGCAATGTGAGCTCCTGGATCCAGCTATGCCTGAAGCTAGTAATCCTGTTACACAGCCAATAAATTTCCTCTTTCTGTTTAAGCTAATTTGAACTGTATCTTCAAACAATTACAAAAAAAAAAAAAAAGTTCCTGAGTAATACAATTACTAAATGGCCTTTGGCCCCACACCCTAACACAGAATTCTTCTTAGCTGGGCTGTACTGCTAATATCCCTCCTCCAGCTGAAGCTAGGGTTCTAGGGCCCTCCTTTTCCCTAAGGCCAAGCTGTTAGTGAAAGAAAAGCAAGTTACCTGGCCTGGGTGTGGGAGTAGGAAAGACCCAGGCCTTTCTACTGGGGCTGTGTTTATCCCTGGGGACATACCTCTCACACCCAATCTTCCCTTTTCTCTTCAGTCTCACGTCCTGTGGTTCCAGGGGTCAGGGCCTGATGGAAGTGGGGTGCCCCCAGGACTGCTAGAGAGCCCCAGCTCCTCAGATATAGGGGGCACGGGGGCCAGCGGAGCAAGCCTTCTCTGTTGCCCCAGGGGAAGCATCTGGGGACCAATACCCCACTGCAAGGTCAGGGGCTGGTGAGGGACAGGGTTTGGGGAACAGAGACCCTTTCCAGTGAGCTTGGGTGGAGATCACAGCCATCCACATGAGGGCTTGTGGGCTTGGAACACGCACAGCTTCTGTCTCTCAGGCTCTGTTCACGGCCTTTGGGATCTCGCTCCTCTGACCCGTTCTTTCCACATCTGCCCTTTGCACAAGGTCTCTGCTGTCTGGTGGACTGTCCTGGCTGCCTCAGCCCTGCAGTCTCAGTCCCCAGCCCCTACAAACTTCGGGTTCAAAGGTCTTACCATGGAGCCCAAGGTCTAGGAGGTAGAGTTGACAAATACAGGACACCCATGCAACATTGGGGCCATGCTGATACTAAAAATGTATTCATTGTTTATTTCAAATTCAAATATAACTGGACAGCTTGTATTTTTATTTGCTAAACGTGGCAACAGTAGTGGGAGGAAGCACCAGCAGGGAGCAGGGCTGACATAGAAAAAGGACCCCAGGCTTGCCTCCTGCCAGTTCTCTTTCCTGGGCTGCACCCCATCCCACAGATACTCGGGCTCTAAAGCAAGGGGTCTTCCCTTACAAGGGGAGCTGGAGATGACTGCAGAGGCACCCAGAGCAAACCCCAGCATGAAGGAAGATAGCTGCCCCGCCCACATTCCCCACCCGGGTCACCTGCCAAGCCCCTCTGACCAGCAGATCCTCTCCGTGCATGAAGTCACTCTGGGCAATTATGGTGTAAAATCTCGCAGCAGCTCTGGGGGCCGTTAAATGGTTGGGTGTATCTCTAATCTGGCCCAGTGACTGTCTTTCCATGGAAAGATAATAAACATTCACTGCCTCTCACCCTTGCCCACACTCAATGTCAGGTCCCAGGGGAACACCAGTACACCATGAATGGCTGGGAACCAGGGCTGGTGCCCACACGTCTGGCTGAGCTGGTGGGGGGGCAGCCTGCACCCTGCAGCCCCCACACCACCCCCCTCCATGGTTGCTTAACTCCCCGGGAGACCAGCCTGCAGCAGGCTTGCATCTGTGGTCCCTGCAGCCTGGGTGGACCTAAGCTGCGGGAGGGTCGTGTCTGGATATCTAGTTCCATCGCTGGCCACAGAACCCTGCAAGAAAGTGCCCATCAGAAAGGGCCGTGGGCACTTTCTCAGATGGGCATCACTGTCACCTGGCGTGGAATAAAGGGGCTCCGCAGCCACGTGGCACTCACAGCAACCGTGGACAAAGTCTCTCTGAACAGCCTCTTGGGTCCCCCCATCCTCCCCCCACCCCCGCCACACACACACAGGGCACACCTGGGTGAACTGACACTGCCCTCACCTTCGACTCCTCCCACCCACTGCGGTGGGCAGGGCCACCAGGCCTCTCATCCCAACATGATTAGGAAGAAGCACCTCCACCCTGAGCACCTCCTGCCACACGAGGTGAGCTGGCTGTGCTTTGATCATTATCACCACCACCCACATTTAGAAGAAACAGGGCTGGCTCGGAGGGGCAGCAAGTGCCGCATGTGGCCACGTGGGCGCCTGTCTTTGGAGGTGTGGCCTCAAGTTCCTCCTACCTGGACCCCCCAAACACTTGGCCCCCTAGGAAATCCCGAGTCTGGGGTAGCGCTCCCAGGCCTGCCCCATGGGCAGGGGCAAACCTTCCTGCGCTCAGGTCCAAAGCACACGTGCAGCTGACTGCGTGGAGCGCAGGTGCCGGGGACTGGGTGCGGGACTGTGGGACCCCACACACACAACTCCTTCCTTTTCAGTGCCTGCCAAGCATCGATTGTGACCCACTGATGTGTGGACATAGTTCAGTGGGAGGTGGCCAGCGGAAAATGGATTGGATCACACATCAAGTATATCACACTTAGGGTGAGTTGATGTTGTTTCCTAAAATTTGCATCAGTTACAGATACACATTTATGTATGTTTACATGCATCTATACAGAAAATGTGCGTGTATCACAGGTAGGGTGAATGTGGGGCACATACAGAGAGTGTTTCTTATGAAAATTGTATCCATTATAGATAAATGTATACACATGTGCACACATTATACACACATGCATATATATATACATGTGTACACTCATGTGTGTATGGGGTTGCTATGTGAATTGTATTATCTCCTGTGAGTCACAGCCAAGAAAGTTTGAGAAACTCTCTTTTATTCTGTTTACCTAAAGAGAAAGAAAAACTAACAAGCCAAAGGTCCCTTGGCTCTTCAGGAAACAGGCAGATGTTTTTAGCGCAGGCTCTGAATGTTGAGGAGAGGTGTGGCTGGCCGCCACAGGCACTGGAGGGCGTGTTGACATTGCCCGTGGATGTCCAGGAAAGCGCTTGGACATAAGAGGCAGGAAACCTCGGCTCCAAGACCACGGCCAATACCCCAGCTTCCCGGATCTTCCACGTTCCTCACCTGCCTTACCTGTACACATGAAGGTCCTTATGTGTGGCCCTAAGGAGACCCTCCTTCCTTCTCATTCTCACCAGCAGAGGTTTTTAACTTGCAAAGAAAAATCAAGTCATCCCCAACGTCCCTTACAGTGACAAAGGCCTCTTAGAACCAACCTCACCCTCCTAGTGTGCAACTCACAAAGGAAAGAGACATAGACAAAAACTTAAAACAAGCAACAACAACACACACGGAACCCATCACCTCCCTCAGCCAGAGTGTGTAAGATACACTCAGGAAGGAAGTGGCTGGGTGATTCAAAGAGGCCGAGCTGCAATGTCTCAGGAAAGGAATATTTTCCTGGAAATATTCCTGGAATATTTTCCTGGAAAGGAAAAGGCCTGCCGTGTCTGTGGTTGGGAACAAGGTTTCAGATGTAGCCTTGGCCAGTGCCCCCTCCTCGACCCCCGCCGGCACTCTAGACACAACAGCAAGGGTGGATGGGTGCAGGAAGGTGCCCAGCAGGCCCAAGCAAACTTCCTCCCGCTGGGCCTCGGGCTGTGGTCCAGGGCTGGCAGGCAGGCCTGGGCAGCTGCAGTCTGCAGGGCTGAGGGAAGACCTCCAAGAAGCCTGTTTCTCCATGTGCTCCCAGCCGCTGACTCACCCACAAACCTGTTTTTGATTTCTTGTCATAACCAGCTTCAGGCCCTGGCAGATCCAGCCCTATGGAGGGTGTCATTCCCTAGCAGAATCCCTTCCACACCCCTGCAACCCGGGAGGACCCAGCTCTGAGCTCGTCCTGCCGCTGCCACCCCACAGGTCCAGGCTCAGTGGGTGGCCAGCACCCTGATTTGTCTGTGCTGTTTGTTCTCTGCCTTTCCTCTGTCCTCCGTCTAAGAGCCCATCCCCATCCCCAGAGCCTGGCTTAAGGCCACCTCCTCTCCCTTGCTGAGACTGATCCGGCATTTTACCATGTCAGCAGCCGTGTGTCTAGCTGCGTGAGCCTGAGCAAGATGATGAACTCTCTGAGCCACATTCCCCATCTGTAGGATGGGGATAATCAAGTTGCCAGCTGAGGCAAGATCATGGCTGCAAGGCACTGAGCCTGTGCATGGTACCCCTGGCTCCATGAATGTCAGCACCAGCAGTCATGATGATAACTGGCCTTCCATCCTCCAACAGACATAATCTCTCTGCAGTAGGACTTATTGGTCCTGGCTCCATCTTCCCTTAGTGCCTATAGAATCATCCCTGCATACAGCATGTGATCAGAAAAGAAAGGTGAGGGGATGTGTCTCCTAGCTGTCTGGGGACCCTGCACGGTGGAGGGCAGCTAAGAGCCAGAGGGTGGTAAACAGCAGCCCCTGCGGGAGGGGCAGGAGCAGCTGGGGTGGCCACACCTCGGCTGCCGGGGACTGGCCTGGGGCCAACGTCCACGGCCCAGCGCCCAAGACACTGGTCAGTGTTGGCCCTCCTCCAACCAGGCAGGGGCCGGGCTACGTCCAGACCTTGCAGGCTGAGTGCCCAGTGTGGGTGTGTCTTTGAGTTGACGTTTCCTGGGGCCCTTGAAGCCTCTAGAATCCAAGCCCCCAGGCTGGCTGGGCATCCCCACCCCTGACCTTAGGCAGGAAGAAACCAAGCACACTCACCCACAGAGGCCAGAGCTGACCAGGGCGCTGGGTTGTCACAGCCGCAGTGCCTGCGGGGCGGCCGACAATGCGCAGGGGAGGCTGGATGCTCCTCTTCCTCCTCCAGAGGCGGGTGAGGTAAGGAGGACAAAAGGCGGCATTCCAGGGCCCTGCACGTGCTCAGGCAGAGGGAGACCCTGAGAGGACAGCTGTCTCAGCCTGGAGCGGGGTGACTGGGCCTCCTGTGTGTTCTAATGAGACGGGTGGCCGGACGAGTTGGTCCAGGGAGAGGAGAGGCTGGGCCCTGTCCTGTGTCGTAGATGCACTGAGGACAAGAAGCCAGGCCACCACCAGCAGCGGCCAGACGCCCCTGTGGGCCTGTCTCCTGCTTCTGCACATCCTGATGAAGTTGAGAAAGGTGAAGGTGGGGTGGTCCGTGCAGTTCATTTGAATATCTTTACTGGTGTTGAGGGCACAGTTGCTGAGGTCACTTAGATTTTCCAGGCGGAGGCTCATGTTCCCCAAGTTAAAACAAACACATTGTTCTTGAGAATTTCGGGACAGAGAATTGTTGAGGGTTTCTGGCTCTTCCCAAACAAATGGGCTATTCTCAGGCTCGTGAAATAGAGAGGCCTGCAGGACCAAGGCCAAGAGGGCGCCAGGCCCTGCGCAGACCAGCAAGGCTGGCCTTGGATGGATTGGCCCAGCACCAGGGCCCAAGAGGGGCACCTTTCAAAGAAGGGTTATGGAGGGGAATCTCAGTGGGGTGAACCCAGGGGATCACGTTTCCCTTATGATCAAAAGCGAGGACCTGGTCACCCCACCTAGGCGTGAGCCACAGCACGGGGCCTGAAAGCCAGAGCCAGCTGGGGCTCGCCTGGCCATCCCATCGAGGGGCTTCTCAGCCTCCGTGCTGCTAGACATCACACAGGATCCCCTGATCCACTAGCTCTCTACTCTCCCCTGCAATCTCCTCTCTCCTCAGGCCTCCTCCCTCCCCAGCTCCTGCCTGAGAAAAGACACAGCAGAGAGAAATTCTGAGACCTCTGCCTGCCAGCCCTGTGCTCAGAACCTTCTCTCCTGTCCCACCGGGGGTACAGCCCAACCTCCATTGGTGCACCCAGGATGGAGTTGCAGATTTACCAGATTTACCCTTCCTCCCCAAACTACCGACGCTACCAGACAAACTCGGTGAACAACAGAACATTGGGCGAGGAAGGATGGTGGTCCCTGGGAGATGGGAAATGGATGGGGTGAGCCCTGCTCCCTGCCTGAGAGGTTTATGGGCTGCAGAGCACACCGGGGGCTTCCTGGATGAATACAGAGGGCTCCCCAAGTTCAGGAGATGGAGCTGGACATCCAGGGAGATAAAGGAAGCTAGAGTTTTAGGACAGAGGACCTAAACGGAGACCACTGCCAAGAGAGAGCCCTGGTGATCTGCAGAGTACTCACACGTGCCTGTGAAGAGTGCCTTAAGTGGGGAGAGACCAGTACCCTGTGCCCACTTGGGGTTTCACCGGCCAGACTGGAACCTCAGATTCACTGGGTATCAGGAAAGAGTGCTCAGGGGTTAACCCAGACTCTTAGATCTAGACATACACAGCTCCAAACTCACCTGACAAATCACAAAAGTAAGACCATAGAAGATCAAACAACTTCTAAGTAACTTTATTGCATCTCAGAAAAAAGCTCAAGAATATTTCTCAGAATACAAAAATATCAAGCCTACAACCTGGTAAAATCTACACCACCTGGCATCCAAATAAAATGGACTTGCCCCCCAAAATGTAATGATTAAAAAATAAAAATTTTAAAAACCAAGGGGAAAAAATTAAAAACAAACAAACAAAAAAGAATGACCTTGCCTATGAAGAAGCAAGAAAACACATCCCTAAGGAAGAGAGCTGGGCCTGGTCAGCTGGCCAGCACAGAGCGTCTTCTGTGGGCCAAAGGCCGGGCCTGCCTGGGAAGCAGCGATGAGGGAGTAGAGGTCAGGAGGGTCCCCTCTCCTAGCACAGGAGCTCCTCTAAATGCTGGAGGACGACGAGGGGGACAGGGTAGGGAAGAGGTCATCGGATACACAAAAGAACGAGGAAAGAATCTGGTTCCACATCCCCCTCCAGTAATACTACATGAAAGGGTTTTCATACTTGCCCTAATTTCTATTTTTCCTCTTTATTGTGAATATACATCCAGAAAAAATGTTTAAAATATGTGTTCAACTAAGCAAATTATAGCCAAGCAAACCCGTGTGTCACCACCAGTCAAATGCATCCCAGTGGTACCTCCTCGCTCCCTGCCCCCTGCCCGGATCTCTGCCCCCAGGCATTTGCAGGAAGCCCTTCCTGAAATGGTTTTATAGTTGACCAGGTGTCCTTGTGCCCAGTGATGATAGTGAGAGCTGCGTGTCTCTGTAACATCTGTCAATGGAATCAAGCAGTGTATGCACAGCTTTAGATCAACCTTCTTTCTCTCAATATTATGTACTTTGAAGATTTAACACTGTTGCTGGATGCATCTGTAGTTCATTCTATTCCTGCTATGTAGAATTCAGTGTATGAATATGCTTTCTTTTTTAGTCCATTACACTATGGATGGACATTTGCATTGTTTCCATTTGGGGACTGCTATAACAAAAATACCATAGACTGGGTGGCTAAAACAACAAACATTTATTTTGCACAGTTCTGGAGGTGGGAAGTCCAAGATGAGGGAGACTGCATGGTCAGAGGTCGGGTTCTGGTGAAAGCCATCTAGACATCTTCGTGATTTAAAGATGGCTGTCTTCCCGTGTGATCTCACATGGCAGAGAGAGAGAGAAACTCTGGTGTCTCTTGTATAAGGTCACTAATCCCACGTGAGGGCCCCACCGTCATGACCTCCCAAAGGCCCCACTTCCAAATACCATCACATTGGGGATTGAGTTTCAACGTATGGATCTGGGGGACACATTCAGTCCATGGCAGAGGCTATGATCAACATATTGCTAAGAACATACTTGCGTATGTTTTTGGCTGCAACACACACACATGCTAGTAAGTAGCTCCTAGAGGAACTGCAGGCTTGTGGGTGTGCAAATCTTCAGCTTAGAAGACACTGGCACACCATTCTCCAAAGTGATTACAGCACCAGCAGTGTTAAGAGTTCCTGTGATTTCACACCCTTACCAACCCCTGCCAGTGCCAGTCCTGTTGTGTGGAGCTAGTTCGCTGTGATTTTAACTTGCATGGTTAAAGCACATGTGTATGTTATTGTCCATTTGGATGCCCTCTCTTTGGAAATACCTGCCCATTTTTCCATTTTACTCGCTGTTCTATATCTTTCTTACTCATTTTTGGATGTACTTTATATATTCTGGATATGAACCCCCTGCTGGTTACATGTGTTGCAAATATCTTCTTCCACTCTGTGACTTAACGTTTCTCTTTTAATGATATCATTGATAAAGAAAAGTTCCGTAATTTAAATGAATCAAAGCCATCAAACATTTTCTTTATCATTAGTGTCTTTTGAATCTCGCTTAAAAGACCTTTCTCTAGGCCAAGATCATGAAGTTATTCTTCTATATTTTCTTCTACAGCTATATTATTTGCTTTTCATCTTTCTTTTTCATTGTTAAAATATATATAATATGGTATTTACCATATTAATTATTAAGTTCATTCACACTCTTCTGCAACCATCAGCACCGCTCATTTCCAGAATTTTTCATATTCTCAAACTGAAACTCTGTACCCATAAAATAATAATTCCCCATCCCCCTTCCTCCCAGCCCCTGGTAGAAGCCATTCCCGTCTCTATGAATTTGACTACTCTAAGTACCTCATGTAAGTGCAATCATACTATACTTGTCCTTTGGCATGTCTTATTTCACATAGCATCATGTCCTCAAGGTTCATTCATGTTATGTGTTAGAATTTTCTTCCTTTTTTAAGGACTTTTTCATCTTTTCAAGCCTATACTTTTATGCACTTGGCCTTTTCTCTCCTCAGTATATACTGAAAAGACTGTCCTTTCCCCATTGCTCCTGCAGGGCCACCTTTTGTCGTGAGTCAAATGAGCTTATGTGCCTGGGCCTGTTTCTGGGCTCTTTATTTTGATCCATTGGTTTATTTTATATTTTTGAGCCAATAATCAGGCCGAATTCATGGGCTTGCCACCAATGCAGCTGCTCAGGGCCCCATGCTCAGAAGAGCCCAGCACTTGATGTAATATTCGCCTACTAATGTCTTAGAATTCTTGAAAGGCCTCACATTTTCATTTTACACTGGGTCCTGAAAATTACACAGCCAGTCTTGCCAGTAACACATTGTATTATTTTAGTTTTATAGTAAATTTGAAAACTTCCCACTTTCCTCCAATACTTCTTTAAGACTATCTTGGCTATTTTTGGTCCTTGCCATTTCCATATAAAATTTAGAATCAGCTTCTCAAGTTCCACCAAAAAAACCCCAAAACTGCTGCTTTTGTGATTAAGATTACATTAAATCTATAGATCAGTTTATGGAGAATTGAAAATACTGAGACTTCCGGTCCAAAAACATAGTTAATTCCTCCAAATACTTAGATCTCTTAACATCTAAAAAAGATTTTTACATTTTCATCCCTATGCATGTTGTACAAATATCCAAGGAAGCTGACTTTCTTAAACTGTGGTAAAAATATGTAACATAATACTTACTATCTTAAACATTATTAAGCATATAGTATTGTTAACTCTGCCCACATTATTGTACAAGGGTCTCTAGGAGTTTCTCATCTTGCAATTCTATACAGCTCCTCACTTCCGCCTCCCATTAACCCCTGGAAATCATCGTTCTACCTTCTGCTTGCAAGTTTACTATTTTAGATCCCTGATATTGATACAAGTAGAATGATACTGTATTTGTCTTTCTGTGACTGGCTTCTTTCACTTAGCATAATGTCCTCAAGGTTCATCCATGTTGTAGCATGTGTCAGAATTTCCTTCCTTTTTAAGACTGAAAAATATTCTATTATATGTATAGGCCACGTTTTCTTTACCCACTCCTGTTGACAGACTTTTTTTTTAATAGATCTTTATTGGAGTATAGTTACTTCACAATACTGTGTTAGTTCCAACACTTGGATATTGTGAATAATGTTTCAGTGAACATAGATGCACAAATATCTCTTTGAGATCCTGTTTTCAATTCTTTTGGATGTACATCCAGAAGTGAGATTGTTGGAGTATATGGTAATTCTATCTTTAATTTTTTGAGGAACTGCCGTGCTGTTTTCCATAGGGGCTGCAGTCAGACAGATTAGATTGAATTATTAGAGGAAGTATCATTAACTATGAAAAAGTGATGACTATCTCGTTTTGGATTTAAAAGCTTTTATCATGGGGACTTCCCTGGCGGTCCAATGGTTAAGACTTCACCTTCCAGTGCAGGGGGTGTGGGTTCGATCCCTGGTCGGAGAGTTAAGATCTCACATGCCTCACAGCCAAAAAAAAAACAAAACATAGAACAGAAGCAATGTCGTAACAAATTCAGTAAAAACTTTAAAAATGGTCCACATCAAAAAAAATCTTTAAAAAGAAAGTTTTTATCAGAGGCAAACCAAGAGAATCACAATAGTTTAAGATATTCCAATAGCCGTTTTAAATTGTTCACTAGAGTGTTTCTGCTGCCAGAGCAGAAAAATCTGCCAGTCTAGTAGAGTTTGCCAGAAGTTGATACAACAAAAATAACATTCAAGGATACAAATGATCAATAGGACTTAAAATAGACTTACAAACTGTATCAGTATTACACCATTAAGACATATGTACACACACATAAAGTTCTTGACCATCTCCATAAATCCAATTTCAGCCATTTTAGAACTTTAGAAACATACATCTATGTATTCAAAACAAGTAAAAAATAGGGACTTCCCTGGTTGTCCAGTGGTTAAGACTCCATGTTCCCAATGCAGGGGGGCATGGGTTCAATCCCTGGTCGGGGAAGAACCTGCATGCCTTGCAGTGTGGACTAAAAAAAAAAAAAAAAAAACTAAAAAATACTAGTCACACCAACACTTTTACAATCTTTCTTTTTTTTTAATTTATTTTTATTTTTGGCTGAGTTGGGTCTTCGTGGGTCTTCGTTGCTGTGCGCGGGCTTCAGTAGTTGTGGCTCGCAGGCTCTAGAGCACCGGCTCAATAGTAGTGGCACACAGGCGGCTTAGTTGCTCCATGGCATGTGGGATCTTCCCGGACCAGGGCTTGAACCCGTGTCCCCTGCACTGGCAGGTGGATTCTAAGCCACTGCACCACCAAGGAAGCCCAGCCCTTTACAATCATTAAGGCTATTTTCACAAACATAAACTATTCACCAAGAACATATGTAGAAATTGCCTTTAACTAAATATTATTCTATTTAGTATACTGCTCATTTTTTAAAAAACTACAACTGTTAAAAAATGTTGATGCATCTTAAATATTTGTGCTAAAAAAGTTACCAGAAACAAAATACTAAAAACATTTTTGACTTGGTAATGCATTATCCCATTTCTCTTTGGCTAAATGTAAAATCAGTTTTTATTACCTGAGCACAACATTAATAGAGAAAAGGGAAAGGGAACCCCCAGGATTCAAACTTTGCCAGACAATCCAACAAATAGAAGTTAAATGTACTCATTTTAAATGTTAGCTTTTACCTTTAACATACTCAGTGCTTACTCTGCATATTATATTTGCAAATAAAATTGACTTTGGTAGTATTTTCTCACAAGTCATTAATTACACAAAGCTTATCTTGCTCCCATAAATAGTCAACCTTCTATCTTTCCCCTCAAATGCTCTTTCCAACTACTGGACCTTTAGCAGGTCAGTAAGATGAATGGCAAGATAGCAATGCTTTATGTGACCCACTAAGCAAGCAGTTAAGACACCCATAGAGAGAAGATGAGGAACTATGAATCTATGAAAATATATGAAAAAGGCAGCTCTCACTAAAGCTACCAACCATTGAAATCTGGTATTATACAACGACTAAAAAGTGCCTTTGGTTTTTAAGTAAAAACAAAAGACACATTTTTCATTTTCACTGAGAATTTTATTGAACAACATATTTACCCTTTTGTTCCACTACCTTGTGCCATTTTTCAGGCAACTCATAATTCCATCTTCCCAAAACTTTTCATCTTTTTGAGCAAAGGACTGTTCCAGGTGCCTTTTACAGTCTTCCAGGGAATTGAAGTTTTTTTCTGTTAAGAGAATTTTGTAAAGACCAAAATAAATGGAAATCTGAAAGTGCAGTGCCTGGTGAATACGGTGGATGAATCAGAACTTCCCAGCCAAGATATAACAGTTTTTGCCTGGTCATCAAAGAAACATGCGGTCTTGTGGTATCCTGATGGAAGACTATGCATTTTCTGTTTACTAATTCCGGACGCTGCTTTCAGTTGGTCTAAATGGGAGCAGTACTTGTTGGAATTAATCGTTTTGTTTTCCAGAAGGAGCTCATAATAGAGGACTCCCTTTCAATTTCACCATATACACATCACCTTCTTTGGATGAAGACCGGCCTTTGGTGTGGTTGCTGGCGGTTCATTTCGCTTGCCCCACGATCTCTTCCGTTCCACATTATTGTACAGTATCCATCTTTCATCACCCGTCACAATTGGTTTTAAAAATGGAATGTTTTCGTTACATTTAAGTAGAGAATCGCATGTGGAAATATGGTCAAGAAGGTTTTGGGTTTTTTTTCTGCTTAACTCGGGGGTCCCCAACCCCCAGGCCGCGGATTGGTAACGGTGCGCAGCCTGTTAGGAACCAGGCCGCACAGCAGGAGGTGGGCGGCAGGCAAGCTAGTGAAGCTTCATCTGCCGCTCTCCATCGCTCCCCATTGCCCACATTACAGCCTGAACCATCCCCGCCGCCGCCCCCCACCCCCCACCCCCGTCCATCTGTGGAAAAACTGTCTTCCACGAAACCGGTCCCTGGTGCCAAAACGGTTGGGGACTGCTGGCTTAACTTATGTGGAACCCAAACATCAAAGAGATTGACATAACCAAGCTGGTGCAAATGATTTTCAGCACTTGATCTGTATATTTTGAGTATGTCGGCTATCTCCGCGTGGTATAATGTTGATTGTTCTCAGTGAATGTCTCAATTTGATCGCTATCACCTTCAACTGGTCTACCAGACTGTGGAGCATCGTCCAGCAAGAAACTTCACAAACCACTTTTGACATGTTCGATCAGTCACAGCACCTTCTCCATACACTGCACAAATCTTTTTTTGCATTTCAGTTGCATTTTTACCTTTCTTGAAATAATAAAGCATAATATGCTGAAAATGTTGCTTTTTTTTTCCATCTTCAATATTAAAATGTCCACACAAAAATTCACCAATTTTGATAAGTTTTTTTTAAATGCACGCTGGTATAACAGCTGTCACAATACAATCTAACAAAATTGTTTTGAACGAAGTTAAAGACAACTAAATGCTACCAGAGCCCGCTTACAGGAAAACCGAATGAACTTTTTGGCTAACCCAAGCTTCATAAAGAAGAGGCCCATGAAAGCACAGCACTCTCTCACCTGTAAAAGTAAAAAAGAGAAAAGAAGTACTAGGTTAGTTATGATTTCTCTTCATATTTAAGAATACTCACATCTGGGAGAGCCATCACACTTGTATTACGATATTTCTCAAAAAATTAGGCAAGTGAGTAAGGCAATGTATCCATCAACACTTCAGATCAAACTTGAATATAACAAAAAAACCTTAGCATCTAATGTAAACGACTAAAAACAATTAGGATATCAACCTATTTAAATCGTCAAATCATGTATCACCTGCTAAGCAAATAAAATCTACTATAGCCATCTACTGGCAGGGTTGGTTTATTTTTCAATATACATCTGGGATTTAAAGAAATTTTAAGACCTTATGCTCTACTTATTCTTTCTCTGCTTCCAACCCTTTTAAACTGATTAAACTAAGAAAAACATTCTATACATAAAAATTTCAATGTGCATCAGATACAGCTGTTTTTTTTTTAAAGAGGTCCCACTATGTTCATGCCTTCAGTGTGGTCAATGATGCTTGGGTATTGGGCTGCTTCAATAAACAGCAACAACAACAAAAACCAGACAAGAATTCTAACCTTTGGAATTTACACTCCATGTTGAACCTACCATTAAGACTTGCAAGACTAAATGTTAGGGACTGGAATAAGATCTGGAAGACATCCCTGCTCATCAGACAAATCAGGCAGGCAATTCTTGGCAGTACCTCAAAATATCATTTGATTGTAGAAGAAATAGATTTCTCACATTATTTTCAGTCCACTTGATTTCAACAGACCCAGAGGTAACCGAAGTGCCAACACAGTCAGCTCTTTTAGCTCTAAAATTAAAATAGCCTACTAGCTCAATTCTGAAGCGACTATAGAGCAGTATGGGTGACACTGATATGTAACCAAATAGTTTTACACAATTTACTGGATTTCATATTTTAACTGTTTTCATAAACAATAAGAAGGGTGACTGATAAGCTACTTGGGAAGGTCACAGGGAAGGGCCCAAGCTGAGGAAAACAACTGGTACAAAAGCATAGAAGAAACATGACATAAATTCTTGTGCAGTGGTCCACTCTGAGAAACCACTGCCTGAGGCTGCTAGGCCTACGCAGAACTTAGAGTGGAGACTAAAAACAGGGAGACCAAAGACTTTTCCAAACAGGGATAGAACAGAAATATGTATGAATCAAAAGCAGTGAGGACAGCTAAGCCAAAGCAGAAACAGTTTAAACTGACTTCCAGCATGGTGGGAGCATTAATCAGAAAAGGAAATGGAGGGAGGGGGTTTCAGATCAATTTTGGAATAAGTTACAGTGGCTACAGGATGTCCAAACTGGAGCCATCTAGTAAGCAGTTGAGTATATACGTCTGCAGCTCAAGAGAAAGCTGGGCTGGAGCCATTGCTGAATACTGTGGACAAGAATGAGACCATGGGGATGTAGATAAGGTTTAGGGCCTAAGCAGCAGCACCAAAGATCAGACCTCTGTGCCTAATTTAACTCTCCAGGTACTCTTTAAAGCACCCTGAAAGTGGCCTTACTCCCCTCTCCCTCCTTTTGGCTGCTGCCACCAAAGACAACTGAACTGAGGCTAAGACCCTGGCCCTAACCTCCTGTTGAAAAAATATACAGTAAGTTGAGGAGTATGAGCCAAGATAACAAATGCCTATTTTTTCACGGAAGTGGAAACACTGTTAATTGGGGAAGGAGCAACCCACTGTCTCAGATATGGTTTTTTAAACCTTAATCCTTGCTAGTATCAAACTATAAAGGTAATTTTGCCCAATGTTCTCAAATTCAAGGGTGATGAGATTCCAATTCCCCATCCTCCCACTGGTTTGCTTACTGGGAACATTACTCAAAGTCCAGCATCAGTCAGTCTCCTGACAAGCCAAAAGAGTCTCCCCCCCTGACAATGGGCTAGATGCCCAATAGTCTTCTTTACCTTATGCTTTAACATTTCAAGTGGAGGACCAAGTCCGGTGCAAACCAGTCACTGGGCTTATAAACTGCTTGTAACATATGTTGTATCATTATTAAATTAAGAAAAACTTTCAAGTTTAAAAGAATCATGAAAAAAACTATTTCTGATCATTCATATTCCCACCATTACAGAAGCTCAATTCTTCTGCAGTGTTTTAATACAATTTTTAGTTCCAACAGAATATTCCTTTTTCCTTACAAGATATTCTCTGAAAATGTCTTATAAATAACTTTAATTATAACTTCTTAAAGATGGTTATACAACTCAACTTTGACACAAGAGTAGAAAACATGTCTGGAAAGTGATGGTTACTGCAGATTCTTGGGTAGCTTCAGAACCTTACAGGGGGGCTTCCCCGGTAGTACAGTGGTTAAGAATCCGCCTGCCACTGCAGGGGACACAGGTTCGAGCCCTGGTCTAGGAAGATCCCACATGCTGCAGAGCAACTGAGCCTATGCTCCACAACTACTGAGCCAGAGTGCCACAACTACTGAAGCCCATGCACCTAGAGCCCGTGGTTCACAACAAGAGAAGCCACCACAATGAGAAGCCCGCACACCGCAACTAGAGAAAGCCCGCATGGAGCAACAAAGACCCGATGCAGCCAAAAATTAATTAAATCTTGCAGATACATTGGTTCCTACTCTTGTCTAATTCAACACTATAGCAGCACATGGATTCTCCTTCACTATTATCTCCTCTCACTCTACCATCCCTCTAGTTTAGAACTAAGGCACTTCCTCCGGAAAGCCATCCTTAAGTGTCCCAGACCTGGGTGATTCTCCTTTGATATCCTACAGTGGGGATTAATTTTTTGCACCATGGACCCTTCAGTCTGATTAAGCCTTTGGGCCTTTTCCCAGAATTTTTCTACAAACACGTAAAACAGTATTACAAAGGAAACCAACTGTACTGAAATAGTTTTCAAAACATTTAAAATATCATGTTCTATGGTATTATATGAGCTCCTTAACTGATGTAAACATTTAGCTGCTGATCCAATAACTACCACAATTCTGAAGTAATGAAGAGCATACATTACAACCGAATGTATCTCCCACAACTGTAATGCTGGGATGTGAAAACATACAGCTAATACTACTGTGGGGTTTTTTGTTTTTTTACTTTTATTTATTTTTTTGTTTTTTTGGTTGCATTGGGTCTTAGTTGCAGCGTGCAGACTCTTCATTGTGGTGCGCGGGCTCCTCTCTAGTTGTGGCATGCTGGTTTTCTCTCTCTATTTGTGGCATGCGGGCTCCAGAGCACACGGGCTCTGTAGTTGAGGAGCGCAAGCTCAGTAGTTCTGGCGCGTGGACTTAGCTGCCCAGCGGAATGTGGGATCTTAGTTCCCCCACCAGGGATGGAACTAGCGTCCCCTGCACTGGAAAGCTGATTCTTTACCACTGGACCACCAGGGAAGTCCCGGGTTTTCTTTGCTTTTTTTGTGGGGGAGGGGATCTACATTCATAACTGAAATACTAAATTTTAGCGAGACAATAGAAAAAAAACTTTTTCCCGTCCAAGTTCACGGATCTTCTGAATTATAAACACTGACCCTAGATTAAGAATCCCTGCTGTAAAACATCTAGTTTTAAAAAAATAAAAGCAATCTATAGAACTCACACAACTTCTCAGGGTGGGAGAAAGCAGGTATTAAGAGTCAGTTATAGCAGAAACACCCTTGGAAACCTGTTAAATATTCCATAAAGTTACAGTATAATTGTGTTTTGTGTACATGACTCAAAGTAATTCTAACTCACATTAAAGTTTGAAAATCCCTACAACAACTTTTGCAGACGTCTCGACATCCATTGTAACTAACACATACACCCATAATAATGAATAGGAATTTTAAAATGTTCTTGCTTGACTTACAGAATTTTACTTCCATTTTAGTTTACTATTAAGCCTCCACTTTAATATAATAGATGCGTTAATTGTGAAAATTAAAGAGTTGCCTTCCACTGGAAATCAAGTTCTACCGTCAGCCAAGGCATGTCGATCAAAGACTATAAAAACTCAACTTTCGAATCACTGTTAATCACATATTATTGCAATTAGTCAAACAACTGCTGTACTTAAAAGATGACACCAAGGCAATGGGACTTATAAATGGAAACAGAATACCATTAAGGTAGTTTTTATTTATTGTTTTACAAGCAACTGCACAGCAAGAGCGCACTCACATTCCCATAGGATGCTGGCACTCGGCTTTTCAGAAAGCAAAGGGATGCCTTTGGACGCTCGCGCTTTTTCTTTTCAGAAGGCAAAGGGATGCCTTCGGACGCTCGCGCTTTTTTTCTCCTGTCCCCACCCACCTCTTTGGGGTAAGCACCGGAGAACAGGTCCCCGGACGGTGGCGGTGGAAGAAGGGGGCGCTGCATCTGCCCTAAAGCGGCGTCTGCGGCTGGGAGCCGGGGGATCAAGGTGCTGGCGGCCAAGATGGGATGGCCATCTTGCAGCGGCAGTTTCACAACGCAGTTCTCCCGCCCCCAGGCGCGAAGCCCCCCCCCCGCCCCGCCCAGCCGCAGTCCGGAGGCTCCACTGAGCGCGACCACCTCGGGGCTCGAGGTCGCCCCCGGAGCACCAGCCGTTGGCCGCCCACGCAGCCGGAGGGCCCCGCACCGGCGCCCGAAACCGCCGCCGCTCCCTCCCCTCCCTTCATGCCACATCTCTTCCCCTAACGGCCACCTTGGCGCACCCGTCGCCTCCCTGCAATAGGCTACTTTCTCCAGGCCTTCTTCCTCAGAACAAACACTGCACTAAGGCTTTGCCACGCGGCAACGGGTCCCTCTGCCACTCTAACGCCTGCCTAACCCTTTCGCTTCACAAAGTTTTGTCTCCTCATGACGCACCGACATAACCCGCCGCGATGCGCTTTCCCCGCACAAAGACCTGCCCGCTGCCTCCTCGCAGCGCAGCCCTTGCCGCCCCCGGTCCCCGAACCTCAACCAACCCAGGCCGCCTGCCTCCCTCTCCTGCGCCTGTTACCGAGCCCAGCCTTGTTCTGCTCGCCGCAAGACAGGCCAATAAATCGGGTGCTGAGTTGTTGGAACAAGGAATAACAATTTTAATCAGAAAGCTAGCCGACCCAAAAGATGGCAGACTAACAACTCAAAAAAAAAAAACAAAACCATTTTACCTCAATCCAAATTCCCGCTCCTTTTATAGAGAAGAGGGGAAGGGGCGCGGCCCACTGTGGCGCCCACCAATGGCTGAGCGGGACCACTTACCGGTGGCTCACAGACAGTTGCTCGCTTCGGGGAGGGGCCCGCTGCTGCGCCCACCAATGGCTGAGTGGCGGTTGCTGGAGCAGCGAGGCTGCTAGGACTCGCGTGTGCCCCTCCCCTATTGCAATTCTTCTCCCTCTCCCTTAACACGCTGTTAGACGCCTTTTCCCCAGGGGCTCAGACTCACCCTCCTGGAATTTAGGCTTCAGGCCATGCTTCAGAGCCATTTGTAAGCGATTCGCAGCCGCCTCCACCTTCTCCTACCTCCCCCGACTACTGCCCCCTACTCTCTATCCCACCCAACTCCGCGTCAGACGTGCCGTCAGGCACCGCCATCTCTACATCCTGGGCCGGATTTACCAGCACCCGCGGAGCCGACAGCATCGCGACCCACGCAGCCGCTGCTCCAGCCAATGGCAGCCCGCTGCGCACGTGGCCCTACGCCGGCGCCGTCCCGGGGCAAGCCCGGATTGGTAGCTCCAAGGCACTTGAGGCGCCGCGAGGTGGGGGAAGGCCGGCGGCTTCTTCCCATCCCCCACCCACTAATGCTCTGCCCCTCCCCCACCCCCTGACTGCCTGGGATTTTTAAAGCTTAAATTTGATTTTGTGTGTTGTTGGGGCGATGGGAAGGGAGGCGGCGCCTCACCCGCAATAAAAGAATGGGAAAGGCCCAGTTTCGGAGGCCCTTAGGCAATATAGGGCCACAAAGATGTGGGCTTTGAAATGACCTGAGAGAAAAGGCTACCTGTGAAGCCTACTTTCAATAGCATCTCGACTAGTATCTTCAAAGGAAAGCTTTAGGGTCAGCAATCTGGCCGGAAGAGGGTAGGTAATGGAGTCTGCGTCTAGAAGTTTCGTTGTTTAGCAAGCTCACTGCCGGTTTATTTGGTGGGACTGACGGCCATCTGTCGGGTCCTGCTCCTCCCCTTCTCCAGCCCCGGTCCTGCGGAAATGAGGACGGAGAGGGAGACACAAGGCAGGCTGGGGGGAGTCGAAGTCTGGCTTTTTGAGATAATGGAGCTCAGCCCAACTCCGAAAGAGGCCAACGTGAATAATACCACACGATACCGAGGTCGGGGTTCTGCACCTGCCCTATTTGTGCAAATTTTTGTTACCTAATTTCTTTGAGCTATTATTGAATATACACACAAATGAATTTCCTCATGTCGGTTCCCCTGTGCAAAAAGTGTGTAGTTTTCTCAGCTGCAAAATGGGAAGAATAATAGTACCTTTCCATCCGTTTACTGTGAGAATTGCATGGAAAGGCTTAATGCGGTGTTGAACAGTGAATTGGTGCTTAAGAAACGTTAAGGAGGATAAATCCCAAAGTCCTTAGCTTGGCATTTGAAGTCCTTCCACAAACAGTCCCCAACCATCCTCCAGGCTTTATACTTGTCTCATCAGTGCCTTTTCTAACCCGCCCCCCCCAACATGCTATGCACCCCGTGAATTCCAGACGCCTCTCCATTTATCTGACGCCAACTTCTCCTTCAGTCTTCCCTTAACACAACCCCTTCTTTGACCACAGAAACCCACAGAGAACCCTCACTCCATTGTCTGTACAGCATTTGGTCTGTACTGCTTAGAGCATCAAAAGAAGGGGCAAGGGTCTCTTTGTGACCACACCACCACACCAAAACCCTGAAGTACACTTCTTTTTTTTAACGTTTTGAATACAAAATATTTCAAAATAATTCAAAATTCAATAACTCAAAAAATTTTAATATAAAAATGAAGATAGTGAAAAGTCCCTTTCCTACTTCAGTCCCTCATCTGCCCCTTTCCCCAGCAAAGGTACTACCCCGTTGGTACCCAATTATTCCTCCCCCAACAAAATAAATACACACAAATTCCAAATATGTCTATTTCATTTCTAAACAAGGGAGTACATATCTCTAAATGATAAGGGCTTTTTAAAAACACAATGCCATTATTACATTTAAAAATAAATGCTTCCTTAATATCTTCAAGTATCCAGTGAGTGTTCAAATTCCCAGGATTGTCTCATACAATCTAATGATTGTATTGTGTATGTCACATTATAATCTTATGATTGGTTGGTTCAAATCAGGATCCAAACACGGTCCATGTATTTCATTCGATTGAGTTCACTCTGTCACTCTCTTTTTCTTGCCGTTTATTTGTTGAAGAAACTGGACCACCGAGAATTAGCACACTTTCTTAAAGTGATTTATTTATTGAATAATTGAATATAAAGCCTCCAAATATGAGTTCGATGGGAGAAGAAAATGTGTTTAACTTAGTGTATCTTTGAATATATTATTTTAGTACAAACAGTTACAAATCATTAGCCAACATAATAAATCACCAGCCAACAATAAGAAAATATAGTTTGAGATTGCACTCATTTCTAAATATTACTTCTGAAGGAGCTGTGATCATAATGTCCTCACTTGAGCTGAATGTAGGTCCACATCTAAACAAACCATTGCTTTTCCTACAGCTTTGGAAATGAAAGGAAAGGAAAGGAAGATGATGACAACTATTTAATATAAGTTTGAAATGAAATGAAGATGATGGCAACTATTAATATAACGTATACTAAAATAAATTTAAAATCAAAATCACCTCCCCATAGAACACTGATTGCATTAGTTTCCTGGGGCTACCATAACAAAATACCACCAACTGGAGGGCTTAAACAACAAATGCATTGTCTCACAGTTCTGGAGGCCAGAAGTCCAAGATCAAGGTGTTGGTAGGGTTGGTTTTTTCTGAGGGTCCTGAGGGAGAATCTGTTCCAGGATTTTTACCTAGCTTTTGGTTGTTTGCTGGCAATCTTTGGCATTCCTTGGCTTATAAACACATCACTCTGATCTCTGCCTTTATTTCACGCGGCATTTTCCCATGTGTCCAAATGTGCATTTCTGGGTGCCTACCTGTGTCCATATTTCCCTCTTTTATAAAGACACAAGTCATATTGGATTAAGCGTGCATTCTACTCTGATATGACCTCATCTTAACTAATTACATCTGCAACAACCCTATTTCCAAATAAGGTCACATTCTGAAGTACTAGGGGTTAGAACTCCAACATACGAATATCAGGGGGACACAAATTCAACCCATAACACTGACCTTCAACTTAAAATGGATATATATTTAAAAGTAAGTATATCTTCATTGACTTCTCATCAATTTACCAGTTTGATTTTTCTCTGACAGAGTTTGCCTTTTAAAAAATTCTACTTCACCTCCCATCCCCTAGAGATTAAATATTCCTTTGTAATAACAGGAGTATTTAGGGGTCTTCATTTTCGATTGCGAAATTTTCCATGTGTTTCTTCCAAAGTCTGAAATAGTATCTTGAATTGATGATAATAACATATGGTAATTGTGGAGAATGTTTGAGAATTGCTGGGAATGACAGGAAATATTTAAGCAAGGAAAGAATTTGCAGCTGTGAACGTAGAAGCAAAGTTTTGCCCTAAGAAATTGAGTTCTTTTAGGAAAACATATGAAGGAAAAAATAATTACTTGCTTTGAGATATGGTTTTTTTAAAATTGAGGTATAGTTGATTTACAATGTGTTATTTTCTGTTGTACAGCAAAGTGATTCAGTTACACACACACGTGCACACACACATACATACACATTCTTTTTTCTATTACTTTCCATTATGGTTTATCACAGGATATTGAATATGTTTTGAGACTGCAAAATTGCTACAGTAAAAATGTTCAGTTTGGATCACTGACTTAGAAAAAAAGAATTACGAAACTCCTATGTCTGTTCACAATAGCTATCATCACTAAAACAATCTTACAGTGGTTTAAACAGCCCATAATAATCACTAGCCCTTCCCAAATGCACAAAGTAAATTACTTAGAGGAGTTCAAGGATATGAAATTAATGTGCATAGTAAACCCTGTGAATCAGAGCTGATCTCCAAACTAATTTTCAGTATCACAGAGCATAAAGTTAAAATTACACATTTCAAACATTTTGACAGAGATCACTTCAGCAATATTTATGAACCCCACAATTTCATTAATTTTTCATGTCTTCTATCTCCTAACCTTTGGCATTCCACTGACCTTCAAATAGACCACTCAGTAACAAATATTTTTATACACAGATAACCTTTAACTGTCTATTTATAATATGAAATTGTTTTCTAGTTTTATTGTTCCTTTTTAACTTGTTCAGTCTTAATAATTTTTAATGTGTTGAACTGTTTGAAAGTAAGTAACTCTGGATTGAAGTCAGTTACGTGTTGAATTGTTTGAAAGTAAGATCGTCTAGATTGAGTTCAATTATTATGGACCATATGAAGTATTAGCGAATTGGAAAAAAAACGCAGAAAAGCAACCGCCCAACGTGGGGCTCGAACCCACGACCCTGGGATTAAGAGTCCCATGCTCTACCGACTGAGCTAGCCGGGCAGCTGAGCAGCGCCCTTTTTCTAAATCTTTTCAAAGTAATAAGATTGTTTTAACTTGTTCCAAGACTTATATTTTGTATCTAAATTTTTTCCCATAATTTTTTTGGGTAAAGTTTTATACTACTCTCAAAATTGTGTTTCATTTCCGATTCTGTGCACACAAACTTTTACTGTTTAATAAATGTTTAAATGGCCCTCTAGTGGTCAGCGGTAAAGCGGGCTGATGCAGGCGCCCCTGAATTCCCGCTGACAGGACGGAAGTGAGCGTGGGGTGCCTCCTGTTTATCCCCGAGATCCCCGCTGAGAGAGCGCTCACCTCCTGCCGCTCCGGGGACCAAGAATGTTCTCGACACCTGCGTGGCCGGACACAGCAGCTGGGTCTGGAGGAACGTCCTGCGTACCTTCTAAAGAAGATCAGAATCCAAAGCACATGTGTAGAGCTGGCTGGCCTCTCGGGGGCCCCCGTGTGGCTTTGAGGTATCTGGCATTTTTCTACGACACGACGGTGGTTCAACGAAGCCATGCCCCATTGTTCACATAGTAGAAGATTATTAAAAAGCTAACGCAGTCTCAGAAATTAATTGAATTAATTGTGGTGTTTGCTCACACACAGAACTAAAAGGTAAAGACATTTATCCTACAGTATGATAACACCTCTGTGTGGGAAGGGACCATTATTTCAAAACTCTCCCCACTAGAACGAAAAAAGTTAAAGATTTATTCTGCTTTTCTAGTAGTAACCAAATAGTCCCAGTTGATGAGGGAGTGCTCTACTTTATAGGGTGGGGGAAAAAACGTAGGATTAGAAAAAGCGTAAATCGGCAAACCCTTGTAAACGAGGATTATCCTTCGAGGTTAAACCATTATGTTAATAATTGTTAAGGGTCACACAGGTTCAAAGCAACACTACACGGGTTACTTCCTAGATTCAAGAGTAACTGTACAATGGAAGAATCAAGCTGTCACCACCCTAACTGAGAAATTAATCTGAGTTTTGCTAGTGGTTTACTAATCTTCAATGAGATTGTGTGTCTTCAATGGTGATATAATCTGAAGTACACAAGATCAATGGTCATTACTTATTCTAGCCAAAAAATACTTTATGTGGATCTATCAACCATTAGATATTAATTCCAGTTTACAGGAAATAAAGAGAGGAACCAGACAAATGACAGCAGAAGGAAGCAATAGCACAAAATCAGAAAGTGGGAAATTCTGCAGGACAATACTTCAACAAGTATTGTATTTTTAAAAAATGACTTTTGCTAGGTTGAAAGAGATACAGTGGCCATAATAATCGATGCAATAGGTGATCCTGGATTGGCTACCATTCTGTATTGTGTATGTGTTTCTTTTTTTTTAATTATGGTAAAATAAACATAACATAAAATTTACTACGTTAACCATTTTTAAGTGCACAGTTCAGTGGCATTAGTACATTCACAGTGTTGTGCAACCCTCACCACCATCCAACTCCAGAACTATTTCATCTTCCCAAATTGAAACTCTGTACCCATTAAACAACTCCCTATTCTCCCCTCAGCCCCTGGCAACTGCCGTTCTACTTTTTGTCTCCATAAATTTGACTACTCTAGGTGCCTCATGTAAGTGGAATCATATAATATTTTATCTTTTTGTGTCTAGCTTATTCCACTTAGCATAATGTTTTCAAAGTTCATCCATGTTGTAGCATACCTCCGAATATCCTTTCTTGTTAAGGCTGAATAAATATTCCATCTCATGAATATACCACATTTTGTTTATCCATTCATCAGTTGATGGGCATTTGGGTTGCTTCCACCTTTTGACTATTGTGAATAATTCTGCTCTGAGTGTCGGTGTACAAATATCTGTTCGATTCCCTGCTTTCAATTCTTTTGGGTGTATATCCAGAAATGGAATTGGTGGATCATATGGTAATTCTATGTGTAATTTTTTGAGGAAGTTCCTTTGTAATTTTAACCTTTATGTGAGTCACCTCCATAATGTGGGCCTCTGTTTCTTCATCTACAAAATATGGGGAGGCTCACCTCCATAATGTGGGCCTCTGTTTCTTCATCTACAAAATATGGGGAGGTGGGGAGAGAAGGGATGAGAGTGAGAGAGGGAAGGCTAAGAAAAGGGACGGCTTAAGGAAGTCTCTAAGGAGCTCATGACCACATAGACCCCTGGACAGAAGTGCTGGTCGCTTCCATTGAGTTTCACTGAGTGAGTGTAAGAAGAAATGCTTTTCTTATTCAGAACAGGCACAACTTGATTTCCGCTAGATGTTGGGCCTGGGGAGGCCTAAAGGTGGAGGATGGAGGATGGGTGGCCAAGGTTGCACAGGCTGGTGGCACTGCTGGGGCCCGTCTGCCTCATACCATCTCAACCCAGCATTTCCTTCTCTACTCCCTCAACTTCTCCGTTTGCCTGTTTGTGTTCAGAGAGAAGGGGGAGAAGACAGTGTCTAGGCCATCCTGAAACACAAAAACACTTGAGGGGCTTCCCTGGTGGCACAGTGGTTGAGAGTCCGCCTGCCGTTGCAGGGGACACGGGTTCGTGCCCCGGTCCGGGAAGATCCCACATGCCGCAGAGCGGCTGGGCCCGTGAGCCATGGTTGCTGAGCCTGCGCGTCCGGAGCCTGTGCTCCGCAACGGGAGAGGCCACAGCAGTGAGAGGCCCGCGTACCGCAAAAAAAAACCCCAAAACACTTGAAATTTTAATAGGGAAATTTCATTGAAAGGAATACCATCTTCCAGTGTCACCATGGAGATGGCTGAGATGAGCACTATGAAGACCCTGGTACTCCCGTCTCCTTTCCTCCTCCCTCTGGGTACCAGCTGAAGCTAAACCACACTCCTCAGTGGTCTGGGGAGATCTTTGCAGCCAGCATGCTGATCTTTCTGCTATTTCCCTTAAATCTTTCCAAGGTCATCCACTGCCTCAGGATGAAGCCCAAATTACAAACTCCTTAATGAAGCCTGTCTGGTCTTGCCTGACCAAGATCAAGTTGCCTCTCTGGCTTCGATTACCCACCCCTACCTGTACTAGATGCTCCAACCCTACTGGGATAGAAAGAGCAAAGCCATGGACTTTCCAGCTTCCACGATGCCAAGTGCACTTCTCAATATTTAAGTTGCAAGATAAATGTTTACTTGTGCCATCTTCTCAGTGTGTTTAATGATAGAATATACAACTTCATTTGGAAAAAGGGTCAAATGTCTGAACAACGCCGCAAATGCCCCTATGAATAGAAGACCTGGAGCAGTAGGACTTCCTGCTGTCCCCCGTGTGAGGCTCTGGTTCCCACCCTTGATTTGTTCTGTGATGTCAGAGCAAATGTGACGTCAGATGCTCTTTCCCACTCTGGTCCCCAGATTCTTCACCTACATAACAAGGAGACTGACACACAAGGACCCTGCAGGGCGGTCTCTCCTCTGGCATCGTGTGCTTCTTTGACCTTCCCTGAGACCAGCTGGTAAACTCTGGACGGGCTCCCACGCCCTTCCCACTCAGGTCCCAAATGGCATCCCTGCAGGTTGAAAGGACAGAAAGGAAATTGTGAGACCGCATGCTCACAATGGTGCCTTTGTACCCAGCATAGCCTCTTTGTTCTTTTCAGCTCAATCTCCCAGTCTTCCAGGTCAATATCCATTCCCCAGCCCTGAAAGTGGTGGGCAGCAGGGCTCGTGTGGAAGCAAGCCAAGAGCATTCAGCAAGCACTTAATACTAATAGCTACCAATTGTGGAGTCTCCACTCTGCGAAGTGCCTCCATGTTCTCAAAGGACTTTCAGCTGGATTAAATGACTTGTCCAAGACTATACAGCTAACACGTAGCAGAGCTGGGCTTGACACACCCCTGTCAAGCTGGTGCTGGGGCACCTTCAAGGCCTCCAATGTCATAACCACTTCTTCTTGTACCCCTTCTCCTTTTCCATGACCCAGGCACTTTGCAAAGTACTGTACTGTATATGTGTTAATTCATTTCAGCCTCATAACGATCCTAGGAGGAAAGTGTTGTTGTTATTACCATCATAAGGCTAAGGAAACTGAGACATGGAGTGGTTAAGTAACGTGCTCAAGGACACACAGCTAATGAATCCGTACGGTCAGGCTGCTCAAGATGGCTGTTCTGTTGCTCTCCGTACATCCCCTGCTTGACCACTCCCTCCTTACTCACAGGACTGTCCAATCCCCTTAATCATAGGGCTTAATCAGTAACTAACTAGGTGTTTGCCCCCTGCCCCAGCTTCTGGTTTCCCTGGTAACTGATGAGCCCCAACCTATTGTCAGTCCCCCCTCCCCCTATATATGGTAGCTTCCTTCTCCCTGCGAGTATGAAGATGGCTGCCATGTCCTATCTGCCGTACACTGTGGAGTGTTGCTCCAGGACCTTTTGCTTCAGGTGTGTAAGATTCCATATTGTTGACGTCTCTGTTACTGTCTACGGGCTTTTTCTTTGGTCTTGCAGCTGGGCAATTATAAGGCTTGCAGGCCTGTTGGGTACAATGCAACGAATCCTAGAGCTGGAACTTGGATAAGGCAGTCTAGCTCCGGCACCCATGCTTTGGTCATTATTCACCAGTCAGCTAACAAATTCTTAAATCTGACCTTTCATTTCCTGGGGTTTATGAAGCATTTCTTGGTTGGTTGAAAAGGAATTATAGTCGAAAGGGCTCTGGTGTTACAGGACTAGGCAGATGAGTGAAGGGGCCAGGGCTGCCTGTGAGAGTAGAGGTTTGATCTAAAGGGGCAGCCACTGCCGGGCATGCAGGCCGAGGACCACCAGCTCTTCTGACTTTATTTAAAAAGGAACCAGAAATCTGGACTTTAAGCAAAAATTCCTGATTTTCAAATGTTGACAACTAACTTTTTTTAAATGCCAAAACGTGCTCGCTGAACAGAACCCACCCATGGGTCACTTGTAACCTGCAGGCTGCCAGTCTACATCTCTGGAGTAGACTGAGTCAGTCAGTCCCTGAACCTTCCAGGATTGGTTCAGTGGTGGAGACAGGCCTCCCTGCCCTCCTGCCATCTCAGACATGATGGGGAGAGGCTCCTGCCACCAAGGGTTAGAGCAGAGGCCCCATGCCTCGCTACCAAAGACATCCCCTCCTGGGCCAGAACCCCCCACCCTGAGACCCCCAGTCCTCAGGGAATTACCACCTGATCTGGTGGGTCAGACCAGGATTCCAGGCTCAATTTGAACACTTCTTACCCAGAGACTGTCCTCTGTCTCCCTAGGACTGCAGCTGTGGAGGGAGGGGCTGCTCCAGCCATGCCGTTGTCCAGTCTTTTTTTTTTTTGTTTTTTTGAAAGTACTATCAAGTTTTGTAGGAGAAAGGAAAGAGAGGGTTTCTTTTATTAATTTATTTTATTTTTGGCTGTGTTGGGTCTTCGTTGCTGCGCACGAACTTTCTCTAGTTGCGGTGCACGGGCTTCTCACTGCGGTGGCTTCACTTATTGTAGAGCATGGGCTCTAGGCCCACAGGCGGCTTCAGTAGTTGTGGTGCACGGGCTTAGTTGCTCCACAGCATGTGGGATCTTCCAGGACCAGGGATTGAACCCATGTCCCCTGCATTGGCAGGCAGATTCTTAACCACTGCACCACCAGGGAAGCCCCCGTTGTCCAATCTTGGCACACACAGTGGGCACACGAGAAGTCTCTACGTTCTTGGGGAGGGGCAAGTCACTGGCATGTATGTACCTTTGACCTCCAGCCCTCTTAGTCCATTTGGGAGCCTGTTCATTGCATGGAGTCTTAGAGCTGGAAGTCGCCCAACTGCTCATTTACAAAGTAGGAAATAAGTCCCCATAGGGCCATTTTAAAATCTCAGACTTGAACAGATATTTGTACACCAATGTTCATAATAGCCAAAAGATAGAAACAACTTAATTGCCTAGCAACAGATCAGTGGATAAACAAAATATAGTATATGCATACAGTGGAATAGTATTCAGTCATAAAAAGGAATGAAATTTTGACATATGCTACAACATAGATGGACCTTAAAAAATTATGCTAAGTGAAATAAGCCAAGCACAGAAGCAACATTGTAAATATTGTTCCACTTATATGAGGTACCTAGAATAGTCAAATTCGTAGAGACAGAAAGTAGAATAGAGGTTACCAGGGTCTGGGAAAAGCAAGGAAGGGAGAGGTATTGTGAAATGAGTATGCAGTTTCAGTTGGGGATGATGAAAAAGTTTCAGGTATAGACAGTTGTAATAGTTATACAACACTGTGAATATATTTATTGCCACTGAATTGTATACTTACAAATGGTTATAAATATTATATTTTACCACAATAAAAAATATCCGAAGCCCTCAGTACACTTATTAGTGGAGTCCCCACCCAAACACTGTATCAAACATATTAACATTTTAGAAAGCTCTATGCGTTGAGGAAGGCAAGGATTTCTGCTTCCGACTATGTTGTACCAGCTTGTAGCAGACCAACTATCCTGCCAAGATCTACTAGGAAAGCTGGATAAAATACGAAAAGCGGCTGAGACAGAAGACAGAAGAGTGGTTCCATTTTGGGAAAGTAGTAATGGAAGAGGGTGTGAGAGGACCTCCAGGGATGTTGGTCATGGTCTCTTTCTTGATTTGGGTGCTGTTTACCCGAGTGTGTTCACTTTGTGAAAATTTGAGTTAAACATTTACGACATTTGTGCTTTTTAAAATATTAACATTATACTTTAATACAAAAGTTTATCAAAAGTCCTATCTGAGTTGAATTGATGTAGTGTTATGCCTTTAGATATTTATGTACTCATGCATTCATTCATAAGTTTCTTTTTTTTAAAAGCATTCTTGCAAGCCCTTGGCACTGTGTCTGAAGGAAAAAATGTCCCTGGTCTGGAGAAGGGATGGAGACTGCCCACATTTCCCCCAGAAGGTTGGACTGGGCAGATCTAGGACTAGAAATCAGAGCCCCCTCATGCAAATGCACTTTTCTTTCTTTTTTATTTTATTTTATTGAAGTATAGTTGATTTACAGTGTCGTGTTAATTTCTGCTGTACAGCAAAGTGATTTAGTTATACATATCTATATTCTTTTTCATATTCTTCTCCATTATGGCTTATCACAGGATACTGAAAATAGTTCCCTGTGCTATACAGGAGGACCTTGTTTATCCATCCTATACATAATAGTTTGCATCTGCTAATCCCAAACTCCCAATCCTTCACTCTCCCACTGCCTTTCCCCCTTGGCAACCACAAGTCTGTTCTCTATGTCTGTGAGTCTGTTTGTGTTTTGTAGATAGGTTCATTTGTGTCATATTTTAGATTCCACATATAAATGGTATATGGAGCTGGGTCTTTTGGCTACTTCCAGGTAGGAGTTCAATTGGAAGAGAAATTTGCTGCACTGGAAGGAAGAAGTCAGTGTTGGAACCCCAGGAAGGGAGACGGACATCCTGGCCCTCAACCCTTCTTGTTTCCCTCAGGACTGTGCTGCTGGGGGCTAACCAGCAGACCAGTGAATACAACGCTGGGGCCAGGCCCTTCTCCCAGAAGAGAATGGCATGGGTCAAAGTCCTCATCCGGTGTCCGTACCCTCCCGCATATATTAATTCATTAAACAAACATTTATTAAATGCCACATTTATTAATGCCTACTGTGTAGCTAGCACAATCAGGTCCAAAAAACTAAACTCAAGAAATTAAAAGCTAGATAGAGCCTTGGAGGTCACTGACTCTAACCTGCTTATCTCATGGATAGGGAGCCAGAGAGGCCCAGAGGGAAAAGGGCCTTGCTTTTGCCAAAAAGCAAATGAGGAGCAGACTTGGGACAGAGTCCTAGGTCTCCTGATGCCCAGGCCAGTGCCCTTTCTACCAGCCCCCAGCCCTTTCATCCACTCCACCTCCACCTAGCCACATCCAAATTCCTCCCTTGTTATATAATTGTAGCTCTCTATGTGGAAAACATGAGCACCCTTCAGAACTTCAACTCTGTTCTGATAATTTAAGGAGAAAAGATGCTCTGGTGAAAAGCCTCTGTGTGGAAACTATTAAATATTTAACAGCAGATTTGAGTTCTCGACTGGCAGGGGCCAAGAGAGAGAAGTCTTAAATTTTCATTCACAGAGAATCCCAGTGTCTTCACTGACCCCTAGCTGACTCCCCCAAACCTTGGAGGAAGGGATAGACTGGATCCAGAGCCATCAGGGACCGGAGGTAACAACAGCAACCTTTTATTGAGTGCTTACTATATGATAGGCAATTTGTAGTCAAATTTCAGAGCAAGTCAGATAGGAATTTCCCACATATGGGGAAATCAAGGCTCAGAAAGATACGTAGATTTGCTCAAGGTCACACGGAAAGTTAGGGACAGAGCTGTCCGGATCCTCACCCAAACTACAAAGCAACAGAAAGACATGCCAGCACATTGCTAAACAGTCTCTCAAAATACACACCATGTGGATCCTGGCATATACCAAAAGAAATGTTTATAGAGATCAAAGTTAAACAGCTCCGAGAGAGCTTTTAGATTGTCCTTTGTACAATAGAGCAAAGAAGTCAAAGACTGGCCAAGCTGGAGACTCAGGCAAAGTGCTCAGAGCAAGCAGAGCCTGGGCAGCGTTAAGAGTCCCAGCCACTTTGGGCCCCCCGTGCCCACCCTGCTCCCAGGCTAAGCCATTGGTCCTGATGGGTCCAAGTGACTGGCTGCATCAGATATCTTTGCTTTTTTCATATTTTTCCTAGAACCTCTCTTGGAGACATATAGACAGGGAAGACAGAGAAACCATGACCCACAGGGGTTAGGGTGATCACCATCCAGGTTTGCCCAGTCTTAACACTGAAAGTTCCAGCTTCTTGGAAACCAGTCCCAGGCAAATGGTTGCTCACCCTGTGTCAGGGTGGCCTGCTTTCCTCCTGGGACCTTGTCAAACTGAGAAATCCAGGCTGTGACATGGGCTCCCTGTGTTACCTTGGACAGTGCCCTCCTCTTCCTGGACCTCAGTTTCCTCTAAAACAGGGGCGTGGCTAGGACCTCTGAGGAGGGTGCTTCTAGCTTACACATTCCTTGGTTTATAAGTCTATATCTTGCTGACCAAATTAATGGTATCTTTCTGTCCCCATATTGCCATCTCCCTCTACAATAATCCAAGGTGACAACTGGATTCCTTCAGGAATGACCCTTCCCACTCCATGCCCCCTCCCCTGTCCTGCCCCCCACACCCTTCCTTTGTCCATTCATTAAGTGTGTCAATTAGGAGGTGATTATTCATCCTAACTACAGAAGAAGGGCGTTTAAAATGGAGCTCACTCCACCCTCGGGGAAGTGAAAGTGGGTTTACAGATTCCTGTTTACTTGACACTTTTTTTTTTTTTTTTTTTTTGCGGTACGCGGGCCTCTCACTGTTGTGGCCTCTCCCGTTGCGGAGCACAGGCTCCGGATGCGCAGGCTCAGCGGCCATGGTTCATGGGCCCAGCCGCTCCGCGGCATGTGGGATCTTCCCGGACCGGGGCACGAACCCGTGTCCCCTGCATCGGCAGGCGGACTCTCAACCACTGCACCACCAGGGAAGCCCTACTTGACATTTTAATCAGCGAGCTAAGAGCAGAGAAACTTTAAGTGGAAGGGTCAAGAGTCAGGGCCACACACATTTCCATTTCAGCAAGGAATCTTCCAGCACCCACATCAGCCCAGAGGCTATCGTGAGGGTGAGACAAACATATTGGAGAAGCAAGGTCCCTGGCTTGGAGGACCACCTGCTCAGCCCAGGGAGGGGGTTGTACTCATAGGGACCCGGGGTGCCCTGAGGGTCCCCAGGAAGTGGGGGAAGCCCAAACAAATGGTGGCTGGAGGGCATGACTTTATCAGTGCAAACCTGCCATAACTGGGAGGCCGGAAACGTTCTTTCAGTCAGGCCCAAGCCACTGTTTGTGGTCCCTGAGTGCTTTAAAAGAGATAGCTGAAAATGCTTTAAGAGGTGGGGAGGGCAGGGGCAGGAAAGGGGATTCAGATTCAGGTTGCTGAAAGGCCAGGGGACAGCAGCCAGGCCAGCAGAGCAGCACGGCACAAAATAAGCAGGGAATGTGGGACACAGGCCAGTGCCCCTTCTAGCAGGCTTGACACCCCAGGTAGAGGGGACAGCGTGAGTGGATTCGCGCAGGGTCCAGGGTCCAGAGAAGGCTGGAGAGGGAGCCCATGGTGCAGGCACAGGTTTCTGGGCTTTACCTTGTTAGTTCCTGCTTCTCATACTGGGGTTCTCCGTGGTGCTAACACAGGGTGTATTTGGAGCATCAGTCACTTGAGGATGGGGACATTATTTTTATTGTGGAATAAACACGGATATAGTATGAAGCAGACTGCAGACTGGATGAATTTTGAAGATGAAACTCAAGGTTTTAAGGAACATTTCACTCACAGCTGAATGCAGAGCCTTTCAGAGTACTTCAGTGGAGAAGTCTGGGGGAGCACTGCCAGACAGCAGGGACCCAGAGAAGGGTTTAAAGCAGAGAAGTGGCAAGGTCAGCTTTCCAGTTTATGGCCTGCAGGAGTGTCAGAGGAGGGTAGGAAGGCTACAGAAAAGGGTCCTTTGAGCTCAGCCTTGATGTAGGCTGGGATTTCGACAGGGAAAGATGGGGCTGGGAGGGGTTCCTGGGTGGGGGGCACATGAGGCTGCTGACGCTGGAATGACAGCCTGGGACAGTGGGATGCTGGGAGTTGATTGCCATGTCCTGGGTGTAGGGAAGGCCTATACTTCCTTTCTAAGAAGGCCACACAGTCACGCCAGCTAAGAACACATCAGCTAAGAATACATTAGGGTTTTGATATGTAGTTATGAACTTGAACTCCAGACCAGCTTTGAATCTCAGCTCTGCCAGTTAGCTACAGTGGAACCTTGCACAATTTATTCACCTACTCCATGCCTCATTTTTCTCACCTAGGAAATGGGGATCTGTAAACAACAAGGCATTTGGAACAGGCCTGACTCAGCAAACACTCAATAAATGTTAGCTCTTCATATTTTCATTGCTCAGTTTCGAATGTTTTCTAATTTCCATTATGATTTAGTTTTTGCATTATTTAGAAGCTTTTTCTCAAACATAGGATTTTGTTTTCTTAATTTTGTTGTTATTGATTTCCAACTTCAATGGACTGTGATTGGAAACTGTATGTCTGTATAGTAAGGATTTATTAGTTTTTGTTGAAAGTTGTTCTATGGCTAGTTCGTGGTTAATTTTTTTTTAAGTATTTCATGAACACTGGAAAGAATGTATATTCTCTAACTGTTGGGTGCAGGGTTTTATACTTATCCATTTGATCAAGCTTGTTAATTGTGTTGTTGAAATTTTCTATACCCTAATTGTTTTTAACCTGTCGAGCTCTCAGTTACTGAGAGAGGTATGTTAAAAATCTGCCACCATGATCATGGATTTAGCCATTTCTCCCTTGCAATTCTACCAGTTGTTTTTATGTGAATATAAGCTAAACTTTTTCAAATATCTTACTGGAGAATTGTTATTTTATATCATTATATAATGATCTTCTTTATCCCTAATAATGCTTTTACGCCTTCAGACCCCATTAATGCTTTAATGCCTTCAGCATTGTTATAGATGTTAACAATGCTAGACCAATGGAATAGTACCGCCATTTGTATTTGCTCGGATTCGTATTTGCTAGGTGTGCCATTTTCCATCCTTTTGACTTTCAATCTGTTTTTGCCCTTATGTTTAGGTGTGTCTGTGTAAAGAGCATAAAGCAGGATTATGGGGTTATTTTTAAAATCCAGTCTGACAATCTCTGGCCATAAATTGCTTGTGTGTGTGTGGCGTGCGTGTGTCCTTGTCCCCGGAGCCAGCACAGGGCCTGACACACAGTCAGCCTTCAAGAAATGTTTGCTAAATGTGAAATTGATCCCCATGGCCAGAATGAAAACATACGGTAATGAGTGCTATCACGTATTGGGACTACTATTCGGGAGGCCCAGTGCCAATGCTGCAGAGAGCATGGTCTCAAGTACAAGTGGGGGCGGTTGAGGTCCAGGGAGGTCAGATGATCTGCTCAAGGGTCACACAGCCCAGAAGCGCCTCAGGGCCTGTGCTTTTTCCTCCAAGGCCACTACCTCTACTGTAAGCACTCCCTCTTTACCTTTGTGCTGCCTATCGTCCCCCACTCAATGCCAGCCTCCCCGAGCCCAAACCCTCTATTGCAGCTCCATGTTAGACCATGTGGGGTGAGTCCATGCTTCTAGCCTCCCCAGGCTGCTGGTCACCAGGGAGGCTGGAAGGAATGAGTGGAAGCTACAGACTTTAGCCAGAGGTGAGCACCCCTCCCCAACCCTCCTCCACAGGCAAGCTCAGCTCATAGGATGTCTGCATTAGTTTCCTAGGGCTGCCATAACAAATTAGCACAAATGGGGTGGCTTAACAGAAATTTATTCTCTCCCAGTTCTCTGGAGGCTAGAAGTCTGAGATCAAGGTGTCAGCAGGGCCACGTTCCTTTGGAAGGCTCTAGGGAAGAATCCTTCCTTGCCACTTCCAGCTTCCGGTGGGTTGCTGGCAACCCTCGGCTTGGAGATGGATCACTCCAGTCTCTGTTTCCATCTTCATACACCACTCTCCTGTCTGTGTGTCTGTCTTCATGTGACCTTCTTATAAGGACACCAGTCATTGGGTTTAGGGCCAAGCCTAATCCATTATGACTTCATCTTAACTTGATTACATCTGCAAGGACCCTATTTCCAAATAAGGTTATATTCACAGGTACCTGGGGTTGGATTTCAGTGTACCTTCTGGGAGGACACAACTCAGTTCACAGCAACATCTGCTTTCAAATATGGTTGGCAACCTGAGGATCATGCTGTCTATAACTGACCCCCAACCCATAGGGACTCTGGATCCTCTCATCCCCACAAGCTGTCACTCCTCCATCACCCCCTCTCTCCTCAGTGTTCAACCTCCGCCATTCTGCTCCTTCCCACCAGCATCTAAAGGGCCACCACCTTCCCTCACAGCCCTTTGTGACCTCTCACCCTCTGGCCTCCATCACGGGCCACTTTGAAAGAGCTGTCTACATTTGCAATCTCTAGCTTCTCCCCTCCCCTCCTGTCCTCCAGCTGCTAGAATCTGACTTTCCCCATCCAGCCTTTCCCATTTTTTCCCAGGAGGTATAATGGTCAGACTCCAGACATCAGACAGTGTCTCGATGTCTCTGCTTTAGCCCAAGGCCACCCTCCTCTTGCAACCCCCACATCTGCAAGGGCCTCTGGAACATTTACCCTCTGAGCTCCTATTAAGTTAAAACAACTGTGGAAGGTAGGGAGCCATGAGCCGTCTCCACATTAACTCCTATCATTTCTGTCTTGATTAACTCCAGTCTGACAACTCATATTAGAGGCAGGCAGGATGGCGGGCCTGGGATGGTATCAGCTATTGCCAGTTGCCTATATGCCACTTCCGTACTTGGAGCCTCAGTTTGCTCCTCCATGAAATGGGGATAATGCCACCTGGTTCCCAAGGATGCTGTGAGGATGAATGGGGGTGATGTCATAAAGGAGGTCTGGAGAATGTAATAAGTTGAATGAAGGTGGGTTCCAGAGCAGGTTCAGGCCAGTTGGCCCAGTTCACAGAAGCCTGGATTTTAGGAGCAGTCTTCTGGAACCCCGGGGAGGCTTTGGAAGACCCTGCTCAGGCTGAGGGAAAGGGGAAAGAGACGAAAGACCATATCATACACAGGCAAACAGGAGAGTGAGGACACACAGAGCAGTTGTCACTCATTCATCAAACATTTATTGAGAGCCTACCGTATAAGCAATACAAGCAAGACTCAGACACAGATATTTAAAGTTTATGACTGAAGAAGAAATGGAAACATACTCAGCATCCAGTTTGCTATCCTTCATGGGCAGAGCATTGCACAGGGGACCAGGAAGACCTGTGTGCCTGCCCTTGTCCTCCAAGGTGCGCAGAGGAACTGCAGGGATGCCAGCAGAGTGGAAAGCCGAGAGCCATAACAGAGAAAAGACTCGAGGCACACAAGGAAGGGGTGCAAAGCAGGACACGAGGGCCCCAAAAATTTTCACAGAGAGCAGGCTGGGGTTGAGGAAAGGTCTAGAACATCTGCCTGGGGTTCCAACATTTGAAATGCTCCATGGAGGACCTGGGAGTGAGGTGACTTGGAAGAGAAAGAAAGGCTCAGCTGCCCCTGTCCTGAAGGGAAAAGAGAAAGGTGGCCAGGGTTGGGAGGGACTCCCGGGCTGTGTGACTCAGGGTAGGGGTGCAGGAACGCGTCCTGTCCTCTTCAGGGAAGAATTCAGCAGAGTAAGCTTGCCAAGGCTGAGGCACTGGGGCCTGGCTGCTACAAGGGGCCAGGGGGTCATCTCTGCAAGCTGAAGATGTCTTTAAGCCAGCCACCCACACACCTCCTGGCACAGGGTCCACGGCTCTATACCTCCTCCCACTTGGAGGGGCTTCAGAAGTCTGAGCATCCCCTCACACCTCTCCCCTACATGCCACTGAGGAGGCTGGGATGTGCTGGGTTAATGACAATATAAGATGTCCTTGCGAGTCATTCAGGCCATCACTCCCCACTCTTCTCCCCTCCGCTGCAGCACCTGACACTACAGCCGACCCAGGGTCCATTCACTCATTCAGAGGCACCTGGCTCCTTTGTTGCCTCTATGCCTGGGACACAAGTTGTCCTTTGGCCTCTTTGAGCATTTTACCCCCATTCTTGGCATCTGGCAGATGAGCCAAAAGCGATTAAGAGTGTGGGCTTTGGGGGCTTCCCTGGTGGCGCAGTGGTTGAGAGTCCGTCTGCCAATGCAGGGGACACGGGTTCGTGCCCCGGTCCGGGAAGATCCCACATGCCGCAGAGCGGCTGGGCCCGTGAGCCATGGCCGCTGAGCCTGCGTGTCCGGAGCCTGTGCTCCGCAATGGGAGAGGCCACGATAGTGAGAGGCCCGCGTACTGCAAAAAAAAAAAAAGAGTTTGGGCTTTGGAATCAGGCAGGGAGCTGCAGTTTGAAATGCTTGCTATGCCGCCTCACAAGCTGTGTGACCTTGGGCAATTCCCTAACTTCTCTGAGCCTTCGTTTCCTCCTTACAATGTGAATAATACTACACACCTCAAAATCCTTTTTGAGGACCAAGCATACAAAAGCCCTGTGCCTGCCTCATTGTCCAGTGCTCAACAAATGCCAGCTCGCTACTTTTCTTGCTCAACAAGTTTTGGTGTTTGTTCTTTCCCTCAGAAATCTCATTTATTCTGCACTTCTGCATGTGCATTTCCCTCATGCCCCTCTTAACATCTAGTGACGATGCACTCTTCTAGCTCACCTTTCCAGACAGTCTTCTCAGAGTGCCCCGTCCCCCGTGACTTCCTCCTCACTATCCCCTCAGTGCTGGGGTCAGGACCATGCTGAATGCACCCCTGACTGGGGGCTGTCCTTCTGGGGCACACCTGGCTCCTATTTCCACACACAAGGCAGTTGCAAGGGAAGCCTCAAGAGTGCTGGCTCAGAGCTGGGCCCATGGTTTGAGACTACCAATACAGGTATTTGATCTGACCCTCCACAGGAGCCACAGTCCTCTTCTGGGCAACATGATGCTTTTATGACATGAGTCAGTAAAAGTTCACCCTAACCTTGATAAAGGGAACAGTTCACAAGAACTAAGAGTTAAATGAACAGTGTTGTGGTGAGAAATGACCCTAAAAACAGTTTGCAAGTAAAGAGTGATTAGAAAAGAACACAGAGGGGGTAAAAAATTAATCATTTATCTGGAAATTATTACAGGGAATTATCAACCCACTCATTTTATAGATAAGAAACCGAGGCTCAGACAGGCAGAGTGACCTGCTTAAGGTACAGAGCATGGCGGAGCAAGGGCTTCTGATCAGGCTGGCTCCAAGTTGAATGTCTTTGCCTTCCATACCCTAGGGCCCACTGTATGGTATTTATGGAGTCATTAGTGTAACTTTCTACAATATTCTTTAAACAGAATGATTTTAGAAATGACCATTGCCCTCAGGTTCTATTTAATAAGCTATTATTTCTTATTTAGAGCACTTGCAGCTCCCACACAGGCCTCATGTTCTCTTGGGAGAGCACCCCATGTCCCACCGTTTTAGTTCTTATGGCTGGTCCCGTGGACAGCAGGGAATGGGCTGCAGGAAGACAGGTGAGAACTGTAGTAGTGGCTCCTTATCCCTCCTGTTGCTTCCACAAAGCACATTTCTCTGCACATGAGGGAGAAATGAGCTGCAAGAGACCCACTTTTAAAATAACACTGAGAAAAATAAGCAAGGCTTGGAGCTATCAGTGAATCACTACAGTTCTTTACTTTGCAAAACATTATTTTCTTTTTAAGCGGACAAGTACTCCAAGGAATACAGGTTCTTCTGTACTGTGGTACTTTAGAGGAACAATGGTATCACCCACACCATGAGGCACAGGGACTCTCATTCCATCAAGGGCTAGCTGTGGGCCTCACCCCCACCCTCCTTCCAGCTGCTCTGGGATGACAAATCTGCAGACATTTGAGTTGACCCAAGATCCTTCGTGGGCTCCTGACTTGGACACCAGGCAGTGGGGAATAGGTTTTTTTTCCTCTACCTTCAAGCATCAAGTCTTCCTCTGTCAGAAGTATCAGGCATGAAATTTATGAGCAAGTATTTGCAAGGATGCAAATACAAATTCTGACCTCTGATGACCTAATCTCCTCAACTGATGTGTGCTGAGAATGCTTTATGGTGGCTCTGCATCAATATGAGGATCAAGTGCTGTCCACCAGAGAAGGGATTTCAATCAGTTGCCTTTTGATTTACCTTCAGTGGTGCATTTGGAGAGCAGGGGGAGAAGATGTTGTTAAGGCCTATATCATGCAAACACTCCCACCTGTCCCATTTCAGTTACAGGCCTCCAGGCTCAAAGGGATTGCCGAAATCATCTAGCAACTACACACCCCCATCTGATGCATCAATTCTGTCTCCAACAGTCTCTGTTGTAATAACTCCAAAGGCAGGGAGCTCACTATATCATGAAGCTCAGGTGCTCAAAAATGGGAAAGGTCTGCCCTAACGAGGGATGGAAACCTGCTTCCCATGACTTCTCTCCCACAGGTCCCAGTTCTGTCCTATGTGAGCCACTCAGGTCACTGCTGCTCTACCCCACTGCCCCCCCCCCCAAGCTGCATAGCTCCAGGCCTTCTGGCTGCTCCTTGCAGCCACTTTTCATGCAACAGCTAGCATGTTCAGGGTCATAGCATACTGCTGGATGAGTGATGGTGGGGTCAGCCAAGCCCCCAGGATCCAGGGAGGACAAGAAGCAGGCAGGCCTTGCAGATGAAAGCTCAGAAATCTTGAGCCATCAAGGGCTACCTGATATCCCTGAAGTCCCTCCACTCTAGGTTTCTGAAAACAGCGCACACCCCTCTCTCACAGCTCCCTTATAACAACAAAAGGGGGGAGATCAGCTCGGTGCTTTGTGACCGCCTGGAGGGGTGGGATAGAGAGGGTGGGAGGGAGGGAGACGCAAGGGGGAAGAGATATGGGAACATATGTATATGTATAACTGATTCACTTTGTTATAAAGCAGAAACTAACGCACCATTGTAAAGCAATTATACTCCAATAAAGATGTAAAAAAAAAAAAAACTCATGAAAAAATAAAAACAAAAGGGAACATAAAGCAGGAGTCAGATTAAGTGCCTTAGAGGACAATGAATGGAGCTTACACTGTTTGCAGGGGTTATGCCAGGAGGCTCAAAGGGCTAGACGTGGCAGAGTCCCCCGGGTTCATCTAATCCTTACCTCTCCTTGTACAGATGAGGGAACTGAAGCCAGGAAGGAAGGGATTCACCCTGGGTCACACAGGTTAGTGGTGAACTCCTGGTCTTAAGTAATCTCCCCGGCCAAAGGGCCTGCTTCTCCATTGGAACCCAGAACACGGGCCCTAAAGTCAGCCACTGCTCCTTGACATCATCACTCCAAACCCAAGTGGCATAATCTGCCGCATCACTCTTGGTACCGACGGAGCGGCGGGTGGTCCTTACTGAGAGGTGTGGTTCTGAGGGTTCAGGCCTAATCAGAGAGCGCGGTAGCTGGGGCAGGGCAGTCGGAGGTCCATGGGGCGCTTGGCCCGGCTGGCCGCAGAGCTCTCGCAGGCCCTGGCGGAAGTCACGGCGCAGCAGGCAGTAGAGCATCGGATTGAGGCAGTTGTTGGAGCGCGCCAGGCAGATGGACAGGGGGAAGAGGAAGGCCTGAGACAGGAAGTAGGCGCGGTCCCAGGGCACGACGTTCAGCTTGACCAGCACCCCCCAGAGCGTAAGTGCTTGGTTGGGCAGCCAGCAGAGCACGAAGGCCAGCAGCACGCAGGCCAGCGCGCGAGTAACCCGGGACCGTCATCAGAGCCGGACCCCAGGCGGCCAGCATGCCCGCCGCCAACGCAGGAAAGGTAGGAACAGCAGCGAGCAGGTGCCCAGCGTGGCCAGCCGCAGCACAAAGGCCACGGCGATCTTTTGCAGATGGTAGAAGGCCAGCCAGTCAGGACCGCTGTCGGGGAAGGGCAGCAGGCACAAGCGTTCGCCCCCGACGCTGGCCACTGTGGCGAACAGGGCGGTGGGCGCGGTGGCCAGGACTGCAGTGGCCCAGAGCAAGCAGCACACCCAGACAGCCCATGGGGTGCCGGGCCGACTGGGGCGCAGCGCGCTCGCCACCGCGCAGTAGCGCGCCACGCTGATGGCACTGAGGAAGAGGCTGCTGGCTTACATGTTGAGCACCGTGAGCACCACCTTGCACATGGCATTCCCGAAGGGCCAGCTGAAGTCACGCACCATGTCAACGGCCCAGAAGGGCAGTGTCAGCACGAACTGCAGGTCGGTGGCTGCAAGGTTGAGGAGGAAGCAGTTGAGCAGCGAGCGGCGGCGCCATTGCTGGGACCGCACCAGGACCAGCACCAGAACGTTGCCCACCAGCCCAAAAGTGCACAGGGCCAGCTAGGCGCCAGCGATCAGTGCGCGCAGCGCCAGCTTTCGCCACACCCTCCAGGCCGTCCAGGTCTGCGGGGACCCAAGGTCGGGCGAGTGCTCTCAGATCCGTTGCCCACGGAACTGTTAGGGGGCTGCCCCGACGACGCGTCTCCAAGCCAGTTCAGGGGGAGCACGGCCCCGATGGCGCGGGCGATGCGACAGCTGCCTCTGGCTGACGCCATCACCCTTGGTGGCGCGCAGGGGTCCGCTCAGGCCCCCTCAGAGAACAGCGGCCGGGCTTCGAGAAGTACCTGTGTTCGGTAGCGCGCCGCAGAACTTTTAAAGGGATGAAGGCAGCCCCGATTGGCCAGTTGCACCCGTGCCCCTCCCTAAGAGCTTCCAAGCTGTATTTCTATTGGCTGCTTCTTCACCTTCGATTTCCTCAAGAGCTGAGGACCCGCCGCCTGGGTGGAGGCCGGGAACTGCGACCTGGGGGCCGGGAAGTCGGGACCCGGGAAATGGCTTCTGCGATTCCCTTGGGCGCAGGATCGCGGCTTGGGTCGCTGCGTGAAGACGCAACGCCAGCAACAGAGCTTCTCCCGCAGCGGTTCCGACACTTGGGACTGAAGCAGACGGTTTCAGACAAATTTCGCCTCGGGAGGCAGCATACCCCTTCACCTTCAGCGTGTGCGGGGGTCTGGAGATATTCAACGGGAGACCGCGGAGGGTTGCTCAAGACCAGACAGCAGGGCATGGCAGCCCCTCTGCCCTCCAGCCCTGATCCTCTGAAGGGTCCCCCAACCCCCGACTTTTTTTTTTGGCCGCGCCATGCGGCTTGCGGGATCTTGCGGGTTGCGTGTTCCCCGACCGACCGGGGATGGAACCTGGAACCCCAGCAGTGGAAGCGCGGATTCCCAGCCACTGGCCCACCAGGGAATTCCCTCTCCCTCTCCCTCTCCCTCTCCCCCTTCCCCTTCCCCCTCTTCCCCTCCTTTTTAAACTTTTTATTTTATATTGGAGTATAGGTGATTAACAATGTTATTATGTTAGTTTCAGGTGTACAGCAAAGTGATTCAGTTATACACATATATGTATCTATTCTTTTTCAAATTCTTTTCCCATTTAAGTTGTTACATAATATTGAGCAGAGTTCCCTGTGCTATACAGTAGGTCCTTGTTGGTTATCCATTTTAAATATAGCAGTGTGTACATGTCAATCCCAAACTCCCTAACTATCCCTCCCCCCTCCGAATTCTTTTTTTTTAATGTTTATTTATTTATTCTTATTAGTCATCCATTTAATACACATCAGTGTATACATGTCAATCCCAATCTCCCAATTCATCCCACCCCCACCCCCACCCGCCCCTGCCGCTTTCCCCCCTTGGTATCCATATGTTTGTTCTCTACTTCTGTGTCTCAATTTCTGCTCTGCAAACCAGTTCATCTGTACCATTTTCTAGGTTGCACATATATGCCTTAATATACGATATTTGTTTTTCTCTTTCTGACTTACTTCACTCTGTATGACAGTCTCTAGATGCATCCACGTCTCTACAAATGACCCAAGTTTGTTCCTTTTTATGGCTGAGTAATATTCCATTGTATATATGTACCACATCTTCTTTATCCATTCGTCTGTCAATGGGCATTTGGGTTGCTTCCATGACCTGGGTATTGTAAATAGTGCTGCAATGAACATTGGGGTGCATATGTCTTTTTGAATTATGGTTTTCTCTGGGTATATGCCCAGTAGTGGGATTGCTGGGTCATATGGTAATTCTATTATTAGTTTTTTAAGGAACTTCCATACTGTTCTCCATAGTGGCTGTATCAATTTACATTCCCATTAAAAAGGGTTCCCTTTTCTCCACACCCTCTCCAGCATTTGTTGTTTGTAGATTTTCTGATGATGCCCATTTGAAGTGGTGTAAAGTGATACCTCATTGTAGTTTTGATTTGCATTTCTCTAATAATTAGTGATGTTGAGCAGCTTTTCATGTGCTTCTTGGCCATCTGTATGTCTTCTTTGAAGAAATGTCTATTTAGGTCTTCTGCCCATTTTTGGATTGGGTTGTTTGTTTTTTTAATATTGAGCTGCATGAGCTGTTTATATATTTTGGAGATTAATCCTTTGTCCGAAGATTCATTTACAAATATTTTCTCCAATTCTGAGGGTTGTCTTTTCGTCTTGTTTATGGTTTCCTTTGCTATGAAAAAGGTTTTAAGTTTCATTAGGTCCCATTTGTTTATTTTTTTTATTTCCATTACTCTAGGAGGTGGATCAAAAAAGATCTTGCTGTGATTTATGTCAAAGAGTGTTCTTCCTATGTTTTCCGCTAAGAGTTTTATAGTGCCGGGTCTTACATTTAGGTCTCTAATCCATTTTGAGTTTATTTTTGTGTATGGTGTTAGGGAGTGTTCTAATTTCATTCTTTTACATGTAACTGTCCAATTTTCCCAGCACCAATTATTGAAGAGACTATCTTTTCTCCGTTGTATATCCTTGCCTCCTTTGTCATAGATTAGTTGACCATAGGTGTGTGGGTTTATCTCTGGGCTTTCTATCCTGTTCCATTGATCTATATTTCTGTTTCTATGCCAGTACCATATTGTCTTGATTACTGTAGCTTTATAGTGTAGTCTGAAGTCAGGGAGTCTGATTCCTCCAGCTCTGTTTTTGAGACTCAAGACTGCTTTGGCTATTCGGGGTCTTTTGTGTCTCCATACAAATTTAAGATTTTTTGTTCTAGTTCTGTAAAAAATGCCATTGGTAATTTGATAGGGATTGCATTGAATCTGTAGATTGCTTTGGATAGTATAGTCATTTTCACAATATTGACTCTTCCAATCCAAGAACATGGTATTTCTCTCCATCTATTTGTATCACCTTTAATTTCTTTCATCAGTGTCTTATACTTTTCTGCATACAGGTCTTTTGTCTCCCTAGGTAGGTTTATTCCTAGGTATTTTATTCTTTTTGTTGCAATGGTAAATGGGAGTGTTTCCTTAATTTTTCTTTCAGATTTTTCATCACTAGTGTATAGGAATGCAAGAGATTTCAGTGATTAATTTTGTATCCTGCAACTTTACCAAATTCATTGATTAGGTCTAATAGCTTTATGGTGGCATCTTTCGGATTCTCTATGTATAGTATCAGGTCATCTGCAAACAGTGACAGTTTTACTTCTTTTCCAATTTGTATTCCTTTTATTTCTTTTTCTTCTCTGACTGCCATGGCTAGGACTTCCAAAACTATGTTGAATAATAGTGGTGAGAGTGGACATCCTTGTCTTGTTCCTCATCTTAGAGGAAATCGTTTCAGGTTTTCACCATTGAGAATGATGTTTGCTGTGGGTTTGTTGTATATGGCCTTTATTATGTTGAAGTAGGTTCCCTTTATGCCCACTTTCTGGAGAGTTTTGGTCATAAATTGGTGTTGAATTTGGTCAAAAGCTTTTTCTGCATCTATTGAGATGATCATGTGGTTTTTATTCTTCAATTTGTTAATATGGTGTATCACATTGATTTATTTGCATATATTGAAGAATCCTTGCATCTCTGGGATAAATCCCACTTGGTCATGGTGTATGATCCTTTTAACGTGTTGTTGGATTCTGTTTGCTAGTATTTTGTTGAGGATTTTTGCATCTATATTCATCAGTGATATTGGTCTGTAATTTTCTTTTTTTGTAGTATCTTTGTCTGGTTTTGGTATCAGGGTGATGGTGGCCTCATAGAATGAGTTTGGGAGTTTTCCTTCCTCTGCAATTTTTTGGAAGAGTTTGAGAAGGATGGGTGTTAGCTCTTCTCTAAATGTTTGATAGAATTCACCTGTGAAGCCATCTGGTCCTGGACTTTTGTTTGTTGGAATATTTTTAATCACAGTTTCAATTTCATTACTTGTTATTGGTCTCTTCATATTTTCTATTTCTTCCTGGTTCAGTCTTGGAAGGTTATGCCTTTCTAGGAATTTGCCCGTTTCTTCCAGGTTGTCCATTATATTGGCACAGAGTTGCTTGTAGTAGCCTCTTAGGTTGCTTTGTGTTACTGCAGTGTCTGTTGTAACTTCTCCTTTTTCATTTCTAATTTTATTGATTTGAGTCATCTCGCTCTTTTTCTTGATGAGTCTGGCTAATGGTTTATCAATTTTGTTTATCTTCTCAAAGAACCAGCTTTTAGTTTTATTGATCTTTGCTATTGTTTTCTTTGTTTCTATTTCATTTATTTCTGCTCTGATATTTGTGATTTCTTTCCTTCTGCTTACTTTGGGTTTTGTTTGTTCTTCTTTCTCTAGTTCCTTTAGGTGTAACGTTAGCTTGTTTATTTGAGATTTTTCTTGTTTCTTGAGGTAGGCTTGTATAGCTATAAACTTCCCTCTTAGAACTGCTTTTGCTGCATCCCATAGGTTTTGGATCATCGTGTTTTCATTGTCACTTGTCTCTAAGTATTTTTTGATTTCCTCTTTGATTTCTTCAGTGACCTCTTGGTTATTTAGTAACGTATTGTTTAGCCTCCATGTGTTTGTGTGTTTTAGATTTTTTTCCCTGTAATTGATTTCTAATCTCATAGCATTGTGGTCAGAAAAGGTGCTTGATATGATTTCAATTTTCTTAAATTTACTGAGGCTTGATTTGTGACCCAAGATGTGATCTATCGTGGAGAATGTTCCGTGGACACTTGAGAAGAAAGTGTAATCTGCTGTTTTTGGATGGAATGTCCTATAAATATCAATTAAATCTATCTGGTCTATTGTGTCGTTTAAAGCTTGTGATTCCTTATTCATTTTCTGTTTGGATGTTCTGTCCATTGGTGTAAGTGAGGTGTTAAAGTCCCCCACTATGATTGTGTTACTGTCAATTTCCTCTTTTAGAGCTGTTAGCAGTTGCCTTATGTATTGAGGTGCTGCTATGTTGGGTGCATATATATTTATAATTGTTATATCTTCTTCTTGGATTGATCCGTTGATCATTATGTAGTGTCCTTCCTTGTCTCTTGTAACATTCTTTATTTTAAAGTCTATTTTATCTGATATGAGTATTGCTACTCCAGCTTTCTTTTGATTTCCATTTGCATGGAATATCTTTTTCCATCCCCTCACTTTCAGTCTGTATGTGTCCCTAGGTCTGAAGTGGGTCTCTTGTAGACAGCATATATATGGGTCTTGTTTTTGTATCCATTCAGCAAGCCTGTGTCTTTTGGTTGGAGCATTTAATCCATTCATGTTTAAGGTAATTATCGATATATATGTTCCTATTACCATTTTCTTAATTTTGGGGGGTTTGTTTTTGTAGGTCGTTTTCTTCTGTCGTGTTTCCCATGTAGAGAAGTTCCTTTAGCATTTGTTGTAGAGCTGGTTTGGTGGTGCTGAATTCTCTTAGCTTTTGCTTGTCTGTAAAACTTTTGATTTCTCCATTGAATCTGAATGAGATCCTTCCTCATAGAGTAATCTTGGTTGTAGGTTCTTCCCTTTCATCACTTTAAGTATATCATGCCACTCCCTTCTGGCTTGTAGAGTTTCTGCTGAGAAATCAGCTGTTAACCTTATGGGAGTTCCCTTGTATGTTATTTGTCATTTTTCCCTTGCTGCTTTCAATAGTTTTTCTTTGTCTTTAATTTTTGCCAATTTGATTACTATGTGTCTCGGCGTGCTTCTCCTTGGGTTTATCCTGTATGGGACTTGCTGCGCTTCCTAGACTTGGGTGGCTATTTCCTTTCCCATGTTAGGGAAGTTTTTGACTGTAATGTCTTCGAATATTTTCTCAGGTCCTTTCTCTCTCTCTTCTCCTTCTGGGTCCCCTATAATGCAAATGTTGTTGCTTTTAATGTTGTCCCAGAGGACTCTTAGGCTGTCCTCATTTCTTTTCATTCTTTTTCTTTATTCTGTTCCACAGCAGTGAATTCCACCATTCTGTCTTCCAGGTCACTTATCCATTCTTGTACCTCATTTATTCTGCTATTCATTCCTTCTAGTGTATTTTTCATTTCAGTTATTGTATTGGTCATCTCTATTTGTTTGTTCTTTAATTCTTGTAGATATTTGTTAAATATTTCTTGCATCTTCTTGATCTTTGCCTCCATTCTTTTTCTGAGGTCCTGGATCATCTTCACTATCATTATTCTGAATTCTTTTTCTGAAAGGTTGCCTATCTCCACTTCATTTAGTTGTTTTTCTGGGGTTTTATCTTGTTCCTTCATCTGGTACATAGCCCTCTGCCTTTTCATTTTGTCTATCTTCTGTGAATGTGGTTTTTGTTCCACAGGCTGCAAGATTGTAGTTCTTCTTGCTTCTGCTGTCTGCCCTCTGGTGGATGAGTCTAAGAAGCTTGTGCAATTTTCTGATGGGAGGGACTGGTGGTGGGTAGAACTGACTGTTGCTCTGGTGGGCAGAGCTCAGTAAAACTTTAATCCACTTGGCTGCTGATGGGTGGGGCTGGGTTCCCTCCCTGTTGGTTGTTTGGCCTGAGGCGACCCAACACTGGAGCCTACCGGGCTCTTTGGTGGGGCTAATGGCAGACTCTGGGAGGGCTCACGCCAAGGAGTACTTCCCAAAACTTCTGCTGCCAGTGTCCTTGTCCCTTGGTGAGCCACAGCTGCCCGCCCCCCCTCTGCAGGAGACCGTCCAACACCAGCAGGTAGGTCTGGTTCAGTCTCCTATGGGGTCACTGCTCCATCCCCTGGGCCCCGACGCACACACTACTCTGTGTGTGCCCTCCAAGAGTGGAGTCTCTGTTTCCCCCAGTCTTGTCGAAGTGCTGCAATCAAATCCTGCTAGCCTTCGAAGTCTGATTCTCTAGGAATTCCTCCTCCTGTTGCCAGACCCCCAGGTTTGGAAGCCTGACGTGAGGCTCAGAACCTTCACTCAAGTGGGTGGACTTCTGTGGTCTAAGTGTTCTCCAGTTTGTGAGTCAGCCACCCAGCAGTTATGGGATTTGATTTTACTGTGATTGCGCCCCTCCTACCGTCTCACTATGGCTTCTCCTTTGTCTTTCGATGTGGGGTATCTTTTTTGGTGAGTTCCAGTGTCTTCCTGTCGATGATTGTTCAGCAGTTAGTTGTGATTCCAGTGTTCTCGAAAGAGGGAGTGAGAGCATGTTCTTCTACTCTGCCATCTTGAACCAATCTCTGAATTCTCTTGATAAAGGTATTTCTCTAACTGTGCTTTAGCTCTGGGTACTCCTCACCCCCACTCCCATTTTTTTTCTGTTCTCTACGTGCCTGAGACCTCCTTCCCATGGCCAGATTTTCTTATGGCTGGCTCTTTCTCAGCACTTAGGGTCAAATGTCACCTCCTCAGAAAAGCCTTCCCTCAACCATCTCCTTCTGTACTTCCAAAAATATTTATTGCATACCTTCTATGCGCTAGGCACCTTGCTAAGCACTGGGGCTGCAGCAATGCACATGGAGTGTATTTTCTGCTGGGGGATAAAGACAAAAAATTGGATGAACTCATATAGGGGAAAGTGCAAAAAATTAAAAAAAACAAAAACAAAAACAGGGTAATAACTCAGTGGGTGTTAGGGCAGAAGGCTCAAGGAAGGGGGGTTGGGTTTAAGGATGGGAGAGTTCCCAGGAAGGAGGAGACCATAGTCCCCATTATGTTACTTACCAGCTGCCTGTTCTGGGGCTAATTGATTAACCTTGCCCATCTGTAAAGGAGGATAATGATAACCTCTTGCCAGGGTCATGGGAGAATTAATCAAGCTAATGAGGGAAAGCTCTTAGCTCTCCCTGCTATGGAGCCCTCCCCCACCTCCCCCCCCATTCTCATTCTCATTCTTATTCTTATGGAGAGGCCTGGCCAACTCCTGTTTTGCTGAAGGCCATCTCTGTGGTGGCCAGTCCCCCATTGGCTTTAGTCTGTTGCTCCCACTCTGAAGAGCCCTTTCCTTCTTTCCTACCCTCCTCAGGAACATTGGGACAGAATACCACCAGGAGCTGGGAGGTAGTCCCCAGAGGGCAGGTGTTCCCCATGTCTCCTATCCTTGATCAGTGACCTAAGGCAGATTCACTCCCAGGCCTCCATTGCCCAGGAGACAGAGAATCTGCAGCAAGTGGGATTCTCTGCCCAGTGGTCACAAAAGAGGAAATTAACCCAATTACCCAGCTCTAGTCTGGGCCAGAACCCAGATGAACTGATAATCTGATAGAAAGTTTGCAAAATTAGATTATACTTTCCCTGGGGGCCCTGGTGGCCTAGGAATTCTTCTTCCTCTGATGGGAGTTATCACTGAGCGTCAGGTAGCCTGGGTTGCTAGTCTCTGTGCCCTGACCACTAGCTTGCTGTGTGACTTGGGGCAAATGACTTGCCCTCTCTGGCCTCAGTTTTCTCACCTGCAAAATGGTCGGTAAGTCCCCTTGTGGTTCTCACATGCTAAGAGTTCTCTATGTATGTCTTGTTTTCATTCATTCATGTATGACTTTTGGGGTGCTACAGCCCAGGATCTCTTCTCCCCTCAGCAGTCAGAAGGTGAGTCAGATCACAGCATGCCCCTGAGTAAAACCCTCCATGACATATTAGCTTATTTAGAATAAAATCCTCACTCCTTCCCTGACCATAAGGCCTTGCCTGATCTGGTGCCAGGTCACCTCTCTGATCTCGTCTAGTAGCCCTCCAACCCACTCTGTGCTGGGCTCCACCTGCATTGGCCTCTGCTGTCCCTCCAGGGTGCCAAATTTTTTCCTGCCTCCGGGACTTTGCACTTGCCAAGCCCTCTGCTTGGGGTGCTTTCCCCAAGTTTGTCCCAAGACTGACTTTTATTTATTTATTTTTATTTTTGAAAGTTAATTAATGTATTTTTATTGAAATATAGTTGATTTACAATGTTTCAGGTATACAGCAAAGTGATTCAGTTTTATATATGTGTGTGTGTGTGTGTGTGTATGTTTTCTTTTACAGATTCTTTCCCATTATAGGATATTACAAGATATTGAATATAGTTCCCTGTGCTATACAGTAGGTCCTTGTTGTTTATCTATTTTATATATAGTAGTGTGTATCTGTTAATCCCAAACTCCTAATTTATCCCTCCCCACTCCCTTTCCCCTTTGGCAACCATAAGTTTGCTTTCTAAGTCTGTGAGTCTGTTTCTGTTTCATAGATAAGTTCATTTGTATCAGTTTCTTAGATTCCACATATAAGTGATATCATAGGATATTTGTCTCTTTCTGTCTGATTTCACTTAGTATGGTAATCTCTAGGTCCATCTATATTGCTACAAATAGCATTATTTCATTCTTTTTTATGGCTGAGCAATATTCCATTGTGTGTGTATATACCATATCTTTATCCATTCATCTGTCAGTGGACAGTTAGGTTGCTTCCATGCCTTGGCTATTGTAAATAGTACTTCTATGAAAACTGAGGTAGATGTATGTAGCCTTCTGAATTAGAGTTTTCATCTTTTCTGGTTATATGCCCAGGAGTGGGATTGATGGATCATATGGTAACTCTTTTTTTAGCTTTTGAAGGAAGCTCTATAGTGTTCTCCATACTGGCTGTACCAATTTACATTCCCACCAACAGTATAGGAGGGTTCCCTTTTCTCCACACCCTCTCTAGCATTTATTATTTGTAGACTTTTTGATGATGGCCATTCTCACTGGTGTGAGGTGATACCTCATTGTAGTTTTGATTTGCATTTCTCTAATAATTAGCGATGTTGAGTATCTTTTCATGAGCCTGTTGGCCATTTATATGTCTTCTTTGGAGAAATCTCTACTTAGGTCTTCTGCCCCACTTTTTTTTTTCTGGCTGTGTCAGGTTGTTGAGGCATGTGGGATCTTCCGTTGCGGTGCGCGGGCTTTTCTCTAGTCGTGGCTTGCGGGTTTTCTCTCTCTAGTTGTGGCCCTCGGGCTCCAGGGCGTGTGGGCTGTGTAGTTTGCGGCATGCGGGCTCTCTCGTTGAGGCACGTGAGCTCAGCAGTTGTGGTGTGCGGGCTTAGTTGCCTTGTGGCACGTGGGATCTTAGTTCCCCGATCAGGGCTTGAACCCACGTCCCCTGCATTGGAAGGCAGATTCTTTACCACTGGAGCACCAGGGAAGTCCTTTCTGCCCATCTTTTTTTTTTTTTTTTTTTCGGTACGCGGGCCTCTCACTGTTGTGGCCTCTCCCGCTGCGGAGCACAGGCTCCGGATGCGCAGGCTCAGCGGCCATGGCTCACGGGCTCAGCTGCTCCACGGTATGTGGGATCTTCCCGGACCGGGGCACGAACCCGTGTCCCCTGCATCAGCAGGCAGACTCTCAACCACTGCGCCACCAGGGAAGCCCTCTGCCCATCTTTTGATTGAGTTTTTGTTTGTTTGTTTTATTGAGCTGTACAAGCTGTTTGTATATTTTGGAAATTAATCCCTTGTCGGTAGCATAATTTGCAAATATTTTCTCCCATTCCATAGGTTGTTTTTCGTTTTGTTTATGGTTTCCTTTGCTGTGCAAAAGTTTTTAAGTTTAATTAGTTCCCATTTGTTTATTTTTGCTTTTGTTTTCATTATTCTAGGAGGTGAATCCAAAAAAATATTGCTATGATTTATGTCAAAGAGTGTTCTGCCTATGTTTTCCTCTAGGAATTTCATAGTATCTGACCTTACATTTAGGTCTTTAACCCATTTTGAGTTCATTTTTGTATATGGTGTTAGGGAATGTTCTAATTTCATTCTTTTACATGCAGCTGTCCAGTTTTTCCAGTACCACGTATTGAAGAGACTATCTTTTCTCAAGACTGACTCTTAACCCATAGGTCTCAGATCAAATGTTACCTCCTCCAAGAAGTCCTCCCTGACCATCCTACCCATATCACCAAGTCCCACCTCTACCCCCGAGTCTCCCTCTCATCCCCCTAGAATTAAAAAAAAAACAACTTTTAAATGAAGTGTAATATCCACATGCACATGCTCACGTATCTTAAGCAAATACGTATCGCGTATTTTCACATACCAAACACACCCATGTAACCAGCACCCACATTCAAGAGAAAGAACATGAACAGCATCCCTAGAAGCCCCCTCATGTTTCTTTAGACCCCCTGCTTCCTCCCAGGGTAATCGCTATCCTCCTTTTTAACAGCACAGATTAGTTTGGCCTGTTTTTGTGTTTTATATGAATGGAAACACATGTGCATCCACTTTAGTGTCTGGCTGTGTGGGTCTGTGAAGTTCGTTCATATTGCAGAGGGTAGCAGTAGATCAGTCATCCTCACTGCTGTATGACCCTGTTTTATTCACAGCACTTGTCACAATCAGAATTTATGTATTTGTTGGTATTTTTAAAATCTGCCCCCACCAGGGAGTTAGTTCCATGAAAGCAGGGACTGTCCTTGTCATGTTTATCCCACATGGTGGGAGGTCAGTAAAGAACCATAGGATGAAGGCCTGCAGGACACTGCCCAGCTGGCTCAGCATTTGGTGGGCATTGTGATGGAGACAGAGCTGGACCAGCATCAGTCCTACCCCTGAGCTCACAGGTCACAGGAGAATTCAGACAGGGAGGGCCAGCGCTGAATGAGGGCCACTGAGACAGTGTTGGGGGCAGAAGTCTCTTGCAGGGGCAGGCAGGGAGGGTTGGGGGCTGTGAGCTCTGAGCTGGGCTGTAAGGATTCATTCCATGAGCACTTGTGAGCACACCTTGTAGGAAGGGTTCTGGTTATGGGGAGGCCTTGTCTGGGCCTTCAGGAAGGCCAGAGCTAGAGGGGCAGTGAGTGACAAGTGCTAGAAAGTGGATTCACCAGGACAGGGGCCCAGGGAGTGTTCCAGAGAGGGCAGTTGGAGCCAGGGGAGGGGATACCACTGAGGCCAGGGCGCCGAGATGCTTTCTGGGAGGCAGCTGCCGTCCCCTTGGTTGAGCAGCTACTATGTGCCAGGCTTTTTACAAGTATCATCTCTCCAATCCTCCGACTCCCCTGTGAGGCAAGAAGTGTGATCCTCATTCGCACAGGAGGGAACTGAGGCTCAGAGAGGGGGCTTGCCCTATGTCCCACAGCAGAACCAGGAGTTGACCCCAATGCTCCCTCTGTAGAGCCTTTTTCCCTGTGGTGCTCTAATGACAACTCTCCGAAAACCTGCATGTTTGGGGATCCACCCAAGAGAAAGTAGTTATTGGTGGAAGAGGGTGACAGGTTGGGGATATATTTTCTTTTTCTAAAAAAAAAAAACAAAAAATCTCTTTACTATTGTTACTACAATGAAAAAGTAGCACTTCCACAGAGAGTTTTCTACAAATGACATGGCCAATGTTGGTTTTTCCCTTTGGGATGACTCCCCCCGCCCCCCCAAGTGAGATTACAGATGGCAATGTCAAGGGACGTGGGTCATTTTGGGTTCTTGCTGTGTAACCCCCTCTGGTTTCCCATTTCCACGCCCAGTCTGGGCCACTCAGCCCCTTGCTTCGCTGTACTAGGAAGATCTCAGGAAGCCCTGGAGAGCCCAGAGGAAGTGCAGAGGTTGGAAAGCAGGGGACAGGAGGTGGAGGCCATGGCGAGAATGGCCTGGCTCAGGAGCGCCCTCTTGGAACTGCATCCCCTCCTCCCGCAGAGTGGCTGTTTTTCAGCTTGTATGGCTGTAGTACCATTTGACTCTTGTAAACCATGAACACGTATTACTTTGATATAAATGCAAATTAAATTGTAAAAGAACAAAAACCTTTGCAAATTTGACAGGTGAGAAGTGCTCTGCAGTTGCTTGGATCTACATCCCTTTAATTACTGGCAGGGATGTACATTTCTCAAATGTTTCTGCACTCTCTGTGTTCTCCCTAAACTCTTGGTGTCTGCTGCCAGGAACAGTGGCATGGTTGGAACCTGGCACCTGAGGGCAGACCTCCTTTCAAGTCCTGCTCTGCCAGTGACTGTGTAACCTCACACAAGTGACTTAATCCCCGTTTTTCTTGCCTATAAATTGGATAGTAATAGCTTCCCTCATAGGGTGGCTCCAGGGTTAATAGAAAATTCATGTAAAGCATCCCTCACTTGATATAGGGTGGGAAATTGTACTTTACCAGTAGCAAGAGATCAGCATGCCTTGGGCAGTAGTCTGTATATTTTCCCAAGAGATTGGCTGTCTTTGTCCAGTGGGGCTGCTAAAACAAAATGTCACAGACTGGGTGGCTTATAAACAACAGAAATGTATTTCTCACAGCTCTGGAAGCTAGAAGCCTAAGATCAAGGGTGCTAACATGGTCAGGTGAGGGCCTTATTCCAGGTGGCAGACTTCCCATTGTGATTGTATCTTCACGTGGTGGAAGGGGCGAGGGAGCTCTCTGGGACCTCTTGTATGAGGCCCATTCATGAGGGCTCCAATCTCATGACCTAATGACCTCCCAAAGGCCCTGCCTCCTAATGCCATCACGTTTGGGTGTTAGGATTTCAAAACATGAATTTTGGAGGGACACAAACACTCATAGCAAATGGCAAGGTTTTAGTGAATTGGGTTGGCAGCTGTTGCTGGATAACTTCCACTGTGATGAACACCAGTTTACAAAGCACTTTCACATGTATCATCTTAATAAATCTTCACAATATCATGGATCATTGTTTAAATCTCTTATTTACTAAGGTTATAAAGCTCAGAAGGATCAAGCAATTTGCCCAAAGGCATGCAGCTAGTTCTAGGCAGAGCTGGGACTTAAACCCAACCAAGCCGACTGCAGAGTCTGTCACCCACTCCATCACTGTGTGGAGCTCACCTTGAAAACATCTCTAGATCCTGAACCCAGCCAGGCCAGAGTGGTAGCTAAGCTTAGCCAAGCCTGTGGGTCTTATCTTTACCACTGAGTGTTGGAATCGGTCATTCAGATGGTTAGCAGTTAGGCCTTTGTGGGTTCTTGTACATACATCAGGTAACTTATATTTCTTCAGTTTTTGTTCATTTCTTTTGAGACCTCCCTTCTCCATCTCTGACTTCCACTGTGGACTGGTGGCTCTCTTGGCCTTCTAAACAGTTGTGATTCTGAAATTTTCCTTTACTATTATTTTTGAGACTCCCTTTACCTTACATTTGTGTTGGATCACCTGTTTCCTAGTTCCCAGGTCTTTCTTATAGCTTACCTCCTCATTTTGGTGGGGCACATCCTCCAGTAACTTTCTGAGAAAAACAGCATAGAAGGTAAATGTCTTGAGACCTTCCATATCTTAAAATGACCTTATTCTACCTTCACACTTGATTGAGAGTCTGAGAATTGTGTTCTCTGTTGGAAACCACTTTCCTCAGAATTTTGAAGGCATTGCTCTGTGGGCTTCTAGCTTATAGGGTTGCTGTAGAGAATTCTGGTGCCATTCTGATTATAGAGTCTTTGTGACCGTTTTCTCCCTGTCTCTGCAAACTCTGGAAACAATTTTCTCTAGTTCCTACAAGTTCTGGTACGTCAAGATGTTGTGTCTTGGTGTGGGTCTTTTTAATCCATTGTGGTGGATGCCAGTAAGCTCTTTCAATCTAGAAACTCATGTGCTTCAGTTCTGAGAAAGATTCTTGTATCATTTATTTGATCATTTTCTCTGATCTCGCTAGGTCTCTTAATTTTTGATGTTAGATTTAGGGAATTTTACAATATGGAGAAATGTTTGCTTTTCATGTAGGCACATCTATTAACTATTTTGCCTACATATTTTGCTATTGATTTCATCTTTAAAATATCCTTCCCAACCCCCAAATTATATAACCAATTCCATTTTTAATGTTGGCAATAGCAATTTCAGAATAAATTTCATGCTGTTTTTATTCATTCAAGCTCCACTTCAGGCAGCACAAGTGCGAATTTGTTGGATAAATAAAGGAGTGAAGTGATTTATTGATTAAAAAAGAGAAAAAGAAAAATGACCCATGTAATTTATTTTATCCAGGATCTTATTACCAGCAAAGATTCTGATTTTTAGATGTTGAAACAAGTATTTTCTTTACAAAAGTTAATAAAAATATGTGAAAAAATTGTTACAGGATAAATAATGAACAGAAAGAGCTCCCAAACACTCAATAAATATAGTAGAAAAGCATAAAAAGTTTTCAAATTATTTCCAGACACAAGGATATGGAACACTCATTGCTGAAACAAGAGCATGAAGAAGAAGAAAAAAACACAATTAAAAAAAAAAGGGTAGGGGGGAGGGTGGACTTCCCTGGTGGCACAGTGGTTAAGAATCCTCCTGCCAATGCAGGGGACATGGGTTCGAGCCCTGGTCCGCGAAGATCCCACATGCCGTGGAGCAACTAAGCCCGTGCGCCACAACTACGGAGCCTGCATTCTAGAGGCCGTGAGCCACAACTACTGAAGTCCGCACGCCTAGAGCCCGTGCTCCGCAACAAGAGAAGCCACCAAACTGAGAAGCCCGCTCACTGCAATGAAGAGTAGCCCCCGCTCACAACTAGAGAAAGCCTGCACGCAGCAACGAAGACCCAACACGGCCAAAAAATAAAATAAAATAAATTTTAAAAATATTAAACAAACCACCAAGGCAATCATCAGGCTACCGAGTATGGGGCATTAAGAGATCTAAGGATGGTTAGGGTTGTGCCAGGGTCAGGCTGGGGGCACAGCCTCCCACACAACAGTCTTCCCCTGAGATCTACTAGTTTTCAGCCCCTTAGGACCCTGGCCCTGCGGGAGTTTGTGGACTAGATGTGAAGACAAGATTTGACTGCAGGGAATAATGTGATGGGCATTCTTAAGGGTCCCTTTGGAAATCAGCATGGCTCTTGGCACTTGTCACTTGGGAGGTTTTCCTAAATGAAAGCCATGGTGAATTCCTAGTGAAGGGTAAGTGGCCCACTTCCCACACATCTAGCTGTCTGACAGACTTAGAAACAACTCCCAAAGAAGGAGCCGGGAAGGAACAGATCCCTTGATGCATAGAAGCTGAAACTGGCAATCTGGGAGGCAGAGGTGTGTAGTGCTCAGGAACTTGGGTGCTGGGACCTTCAGCAAACTACCTAACCTCTCCGTCCTTCAGTTTCTCCATCTGTAAAATGAAGATAATAGTAGTGTCCACTTCATGTTGGAAGGAGGATTACGTGAGACATTGCGTGTAAAGCATAGTGCCAACACATGGGATACAGCGCTCACTCAATATCACAATTAGCCTCTGTCTAATCATCATTCTCACTGCCCAGATGGCTGCTGGTGAGACAGTGGAAGCCAATCTCGGACCTTTATGCCCTGAGCTGACTGACAGCTCGGGAATCTCCATGTGGACGATGTCCATGACTCCTGTGGTGGTGTCCCTCGTGGCGGTGTAGGGGCAGGCACCCCTCCTAAGGCTGGGTAGTTGGCAGGCAAAGGCCGCAGTGTTTCAAAGTATGGGAATATATTGAGAACACCCATGTCTCCAGGGCTTCCAGAACAATGGCTAAGCAGGGCCATGGTGGCAGCTCATCATCCCCTTCCAAGTCAATCATTTTATGCATTTCCAAGACCAGCTCTTAGCCCAGTTCCTGTCCCACAGAGGGGGCTTTTTTGGGGGCATCCCTGTTTAGCAATCTGTACCCTAAATTAGCATTTAAAGTTATTTTCGCAGTTCTTGCAATTTGCTGGGGTGGAAGGGACCCATCAAAAATAATGCCCTTAATCTGCACATGCCCTTGACAGCAATCCCAGTTCCAGGACTTTATCCTACAGATGTACTCACCCATATGCACAGAGGATAGTCACAGCAAGAGATCAGAAACAATCTAAATACCTACCAGTAGGAGATGGGTATAATGGCGTATACACATAATGGAATGTCAACCATCCAACATTTATATGAATAATTGAAAATATCTACTGAACGTGTATTATATGCCAGCGATTGTTCTAAGTGCCTAGGTTACATTAGTGAGCAAAACAAAGATTTCCTGCCCCCATGGAGCTTACATTCTGGTTGATGTGCCACATGCTATTAAAAGACCGCGGCAGGTCCATAAGTAAGGAGGCTGGCCCAGCTTCCATCTCCGAGCTATACTGTTAAATGAAAAAAGCCAGGTACAGAGTGTATATGTGCCACCATGCGTGTACAATGTAACTTTGTGTTTGCATAGAATTTTTCTAGAAGGATTCAGGAGAAACAAACAGTGATGGCCCCTGGGAAGGAGCATGGAGGGACTAGGGGTCAGCTTTGGGAGGGAAGAGTTACTTTTCACTGTTTATAAAGTTTGAATGTTTATCCTGTGCTTGCCTTACCAAAAAATGCAAAATAAAATACTAAAACAAAAGGGCTTTTACTCTGCCAAGTGCCTGCCTTCAGACTATTTAGTCGTCTAGACCAGAGTTTCTCAACCTTGGCACTATTGACATTTGGGGCTGGATAATTCTTTGTTGTTGGGGGGAGCTGACTTGTCCACTGCAGGATGTTTAGCAGCATCCCTGGCCTCTACCCACCCGTTGCCAATAGCACCCTTCCCATAGTTGTGATAACCAAAAAAATGCCTCCAGACATTGCAAAATTCCGTGGAGGCAAAATCACCCCTGGTTGAGAACCACTGCTCTAGAAAACTGTGAAATGGGGGAGTGGGAATCACTGTCTCCATTAGACAGATAAGAAAGTTGAGGCCCAAAGAGGTTTTATAGTATTTAAAAAAATTATATACCTCATTTTTTCATTGTTATCTATTCATTTATGATTTTAAATATACAGTGCTCTACTGTACTTGCATCTTTTTAAGCAATCTATTAATATATAAGTGGATATATAGAAGCAGAATGAATTTAGTTTCTTATTTAGTTTGATCAGTTTCTGGAGTGTTTTAGCTAAGTTAAATCTTACTGGAGATGTTGGGCTACGTAGCATAACAATCATTTAAAAAATAAACAAAATACTTCTAACAAGATTTGGCAGGGGGAAACTCCAATCAGATACTTGACATTCTGGTTAATTACATGTTGAAATATCAAATCTCTTGCTTTGTTCAAAATGTACACTTTACCTCCCAAATTTGGAGCTGGCTGGCCTTATTTTTCCGGTTGGATTGTTATTTGTGTCATGAGGGCAGGACTAAACCTCGCATTCTTTTGTATCCTGTCGTGTCCAGTATGGCTCCCGAGGAGGCTTAAAATGAAGGCAGCCCAGCAGGGTGTGAACAGAGTAAAGGCCAGGACCTGGGACGCAAATGGAAACAGGTGAGGACTGTTGTCAGCTGATGCGTTTGAAAACACAAACTTCTAGGCTGCCTTTCAGAAAATCCTCTAATCTGTGTTTGGCCCTGGCGGCTCACCAAAGGATCGAGGACAGCAGGTTGTGGTGCTGGCCGGGGAGGACTGTGTGTCCCCTCCCCAGATCCTCTCCATCTCTGGGGCTTACTGTGCTGGGGGCTGGGATCACAAAACAAAGAAGACATGGCCTGAGAGTCTCACAGTGTGGTGGGGTGGACAGACACATAAACAGACAACAGCAGTGCAGTGTGATTCGTGCCATGATGGGGGTGGCAAAGAGTGCTCTGGGGACCCTGAGAAGGGAGTGGGGGAAGACTTGCTGGGAGAGGTAACAGATAAGCTGAGCCTGAAAGGACAGGTCTCAGATGCACCAAGTGTGTGCCCATCTCTTCCCTTTTACCTTCACATGCCTGGTAAATGTCACCTCTTCGGAAGGCCCTCCTTGACTGACCCCTTGGAAAGTAGACCCTCTAGCCTCCCAGTTTTATTTTCTTCATAGCCCCTCTCAGCAGCTGGTCTTGTTTATACCTGTCTACTAGCTTGTGGCCTGTGGCTCTCCTCCAGAGTGAGAGTTCCAGAGACCGTGATCCTCTCATTCACTGCTGTGGTCCCTGTAAATACCCAACACCTGTGGGGTGAAGAGGAGGTTTGCCAGGCAGACGAGGGTAGAGTTGAGGAGTGGGGAGGGGGAAGGCACCTCTAGAATGCATCGGGCAGGTCAAGGTGACAAGGACTGAAAAGGGTCCTATGGCTCTGGCACCAGGGTGGAAGATGGTGGAGGGGGTGAGTCTGAGGTGCAGATGGGAGGAGGAGAAATCTAGATAACGCCCTGGAGAAGTTACACTGAGAAAGGGAGCAGAGATGTGCGGTGGGAACTAGAGGGACCACTTGTTCATGGATGGGTATAATCATGATCTTTAATAGGAGGGAGACCAGAATGTTTTTAGACTAAGGGTCAGGAACCAATGGAGACCAAGGAAAGAGGGGAACCCCTAGAGCAAGGTCCTAGGTGAGGAGGACGAGGAGAGGGGAGGGGAGCACAAAGGCCTGGTGGAAGCCTTTGTCTCTGACCGCTGGAAGGTGCCTGGTCCATTGCGTTCAGAGGGAGGGGAAATGCATGGGTGCCAGTTACAGATGCTTGGTGCACAGGATGGGGGTGTGGGGGACAGGATGTGGTGGTCTGAACTGTCCCTGTCACTGGCAGCAAGGCCAACTGCTGTTAGGGGCAGGGGAGAAATGGAAAGTGCTTGGGTAGGGGCCGGGGGTCGAGCAGTGAGTATGGCTAGGGAGGGAAGTAGGTGAAGCCAGGAGGGGCAGGTAGGTGGGGGGAAGAGGCAGGTGACAAGAGGTGAGTAAGGAAAATACGTAGTGTGATTGTGAACGTTCAGGGAGGGTGGGAAAGACATCAGGGTGTGGTGTGAGAGTGGGGCGTCTGATCTTCAGATTTCAGAGTGGGCAGTTGGGGATGATGTAGCCCAGGCTGTGGCGGTGAGGGCTGGTGGCTAAAGTGCAGGGAAGGGTCATTAGAGATGAGGAGGTCAAGGAACTCTGTAGCCACATGCCACATGGGTCCCCCAGGAGGGCAGCAGGGCTTGGGGTGAAGGAGCCAGAGGGAGCTTCCAGGAATGAGGGAAAGTGCATGTGAGATTGAACAGGGAGGAGGTATGTGGGCAGCAGAAGGCAGGGGGGTGGCTACACAAAGGCTGGCCAGGGGAAGAAAGCGGGCCACCACTGTCCTGAGGAACAAGAGGTCGACCAGGTTTAGTGAAGCAGGGGGTGGAGGGTGGGAGTGCTCCTTGACAGGGGCGGGGGCTCCTGGGAGCATCGGGGGAGGGAGCAGGAAGCCAGGATCAGGGCTGCGGCCACGGAAGGACAGATGGCCTGTGTTTGCAGCGGAGGATGTGAGGCTGGGGTTGGCTGGCCTCCAAGCTCCCAGGGGGCCCCTGCTGAGAGTCTGTGGGCTCCAGCCCGTGGGCCGAATGCTTTGCTTCCCTCCAGGCAAACACACTTGGAAAGGAGTCTGGACATGAGGAATTGAGAGACCCCGCCCCTCGTGGGAAACAGCTGCCCACTTGGGAAGAGTCTGGGCCTCTCTCTCCACCTGGCTTTCGAGACCCTGGACCCTCGGGAGGCCTCCGTGTCCCTTTTCCTCAGAAGGGCAGGCCTGCCTAGCCCAGGGAGCACACCGAAGGGCGCCTCCTCGAGCACAGTTTAGGGACAAGGCAGAAATTCCAGAAATTCCAGATTCTTTGGGGGGCCTTGGGGAGCTCAGGTCGGGAGGGGCCTGCTCGGCTGCACCGCCAGAGGGCGCCCTCGGCCCGGTGGGCGGCCAAGCGGCCGTCTGGGGGCGCTACCAGCTCCCTGCCCCAGCTCCGCCCTAGAGCGGTGGGCCGCCGGCACCGGCCCCGAGTGGCCCGCGAGGGCGGGGCCAGGGCGGGGCGAGGCCGAGCCGGAGCTGGAGGGCGGGCCGGGGGCGGGGGAAGGAGCCCGAGGGGCGGGGCGGGGGCCGGCGACTTCTCTCCCTCCCTCCCTTTCTTTCTTTCTCTCTTTCTCACTCTCCGGTCTTTTCTTTGCCTCCGCTGCCGGCCGAGGGGGCGGGCTCTGCAGCCTTTGTTGCCAGCGGACTGAGCGTAGCCGCCCGCCGGGCCGGAGTCCGGGCCCGGGACGCCGGGAGCTGCACGCGGGTCGGGCATGTCCTGAGCCGGACCCGGGACCGGGCAGCGAGCGGACGAGACGAATAGTGTGCGCGCGGGATCGCCCAGCGGCCGCCCGGCACCGGCCATGCCCGGCGGCCCGAATCCCCGCAGCCCCGCGCTGCTGCTGCGCCCACTCCTCCTGTTCCTCTGCGCTCTGGCGCCCGGCGCCCACGGATCTGTACCAGGTGGGTGGTCGCCCCGCCCCGGCCGGCCGGCCGGCCCTGCCACCCCTCCCCGCTTCCCCAGCCTCGGTTTAGCCCCTTCTCACCTCTGCAAGACCCTGTGCCCGCCAGGTTCTGCCTGGAGCTGTCGCGCCCCCTGGTGTTAGTGACAGGGGTGGGGTTGGGGCCGCGAAACCGCGCCTCCAGGGAGCCTTCCCTGGCCCGCGACTCCGTTACCCACCTTGCCTGTAGCCGGAAAGAGCCTCTTACACGCTCTTCGGGCTCCAGTTTCCCCACCTCGGGTACCGCAGAGCGCGTCTGACTCTCCCGGGGATCTCTCGTCGGAGGAACTGGACGGAGCGTGGCTTCACGCGATGGATTCAGCTTCTCGCCCTCCTCAGTGCGCCTCGTCTGGAAAGCAGGCTGGCCAGGGTGCTAAGGACGAGGGCTCGGGGTCGCAGGTCTACGCGGTCCTCCGCCGCGCTCCCTCCCCGGCCCCTACCCACCGCCTCTAGGTGCCTACCGGCCCTCGGCGGCTCCCCGGGCCGGGTCTCCCGCGGTCCTTGCGCTTCCTGCCTCCCCCTCCCCCAAGTGTGAAGGCGCCTGGAGTGGAGCGGGGAGAAGGAGCTTCTTTCCCCAGCCCTGGGCTTGTCTCTCCCCGCCCCGGCCGGCTGGCCTCCGACGAGCCTCTGGCCCGTGTCCAGAATCTTGCTCCGCCGCCGTCCGCCGCCGACCGCCGGGCCGCGGAGCTCCTGGAGCGTCCGGAGTAGACGGCCTGGGAATTTAGGAACAGAGGGTGTAGAGGACCCCTGGCCTGCCCCTCAGGGAGCTCCTGGTCTCATGGGGGCGGGTCGAGTAGTGGGGAGAGCCGTTCTGGCGAGGCAGACGGGAAGGTTTTGTAGGAGAGGAGGGGCCTGAGCTTGGAGGGACTGGAAGGATGGATGAACTTTGGATGGGCTGGAAGGGTACGTGTTGGGGGTGGGGGTGCATCCCGGCCGGGCTTGGTGGAGGGAGGTGGCTAGATTAGGCCTGCGTGCTGGGCCTGGGGGAGACCTGCCTCCCCAGCAGAGGGATTGTGGTTGGGAGGCTAGAAAAGCATATGGGCCGGAACGTAGGGGACATTTAAACCAGATCTTGGGGGTTGGGGGAGCCGTCGAGGGGAGCAGCTGATGAAGGCAGTGTTTTAGGGAGGAGGCTCCCTATCTAGCAGCAATGTGTAGGGGATAGAGCAAACATCTAATGAGAAATACCATGTGCCAGCCTCCCTAGTTTTTATTTCTCATCAGCTCCACAACAACTCTGCAAGGTGTGTGATGGAAAGTCCTTTTATAAATGAGGAAAGAGGTTCAGAGAGGAGAGTGACCTGCTGGTTTGGACTCCTGGGCTACTTGGGTAAAGCCTGTGTTTTCCTTCTGTCCAGAGCTGGGGACCAATGAGGAAGAACCAGGTGATGGGGATGAGGGAGCAGGAAAGTGGTTACCCCAAGGAACTGCCCCTGAGCCTGAACTTGGGTCCAGGCCCCCTGGCAGCTGTGGGAGAAACGTGGGGTGGGGGAGTCCCCTGTGGTCAGGGTCCCCTTTACTTCTACTGCAGACCAGACACATGTATGAGCTTGCCCATTTTGTTAAATGGGGATAATGGTATCTACCTCCAAGGGTTTTTGTGAGAATTAAGTGAGATGCTAAATGTGATTGTTTTGCACAGAGCAGAGAGCCTACCACGTGGTGGCCGTGATTTTTATTAATCTGCCAGGCAGACCCAGTAAGATCAGGGAGTCCTTGGTGTGTCCTGTAACTTGAACCTGCCATTTAGGGTGGGGCGAGGCAGGCACCCCTCCTATCTAATCTGGGTCCCCCTTCAAGGTGAGTGTCTGTCTCTAGGACTCCCATTGCTACGTAGCATGGGGCTCTCCCCAGTCTGCTCCTGATCAGGATCCCTGATCCTGAGGCTGCTGAGCTTTGTCATTTTCTTTGGACTTGCCTGGGATGTAGACCGGGGCCCCTGCCCACTGAATGCTACCTTCTTTCAGGCCAGAGAACTTATCTTGGGCTCACTTTTAGGAAAATGTGACAAACCAAGGACTTGTTAGGATTGCTGGGACTGGAGCAGGGGCCATCAAAACACTGTATCACACATGTGATCTCTATGTGTGTGTGCACACATGTACTTGCAGGCAAGTGAGGACAGACTCAAGGAGGAGGGTGTGTGTGTCACACACACACACACACACACACACACACACACACACTGGTTATTTTTTCTCTTTGGCATGAAGTGTGGGTCGTTTGAAGGGCTGGATTGTAACTCAGGTACTCGATAAGGAGGTGAGGGTAAACACCATGTTGGCATTTCTTTGGGAAAAGCTCCAAAGTGACGGTTCTGTCACCTAGGGGTGATATTCAAAGTATTCAACACCCATTGTGGCAGGAACTCCGTCCAATCACACCCTGGCAGGACAGTCTCAGCCATAAACCACTAGTAGTCCCTGCTCCCATCCTGCTGTAGATTTAGCTCTGTTGGCTCAGCTCTGATGCACCCACAAACCAGAGACTGGAACCTGCAATTACCCTTTGCTGGCACTGGGTGGTGGTAGGTTCAGCCATCACTGTCGCTACCAGGGGTCAGCTGTCGGAGACGTTGAAAGAGTTGTTTATTTTTTAACTCACTCTGTCCTCGTTTAAAAATATTTTAATGGCAAAACAATACAAATTGACTATTGAAAATGAATGCAGAACAAAACAAGAAGATGAAAATTATTGCAGTAAAAGTGGTAACATCCTGTAAGTATTTTTAAATTTTCGATTAAAAAATATTTTATTACACCATTAGGCAAAGAGATAAAACAGGTTTTTCAGGAAATAGCTAAGTATACCTTAGAACTTCTCTTGCTAATTTTCAGTCATAACTTAGTTCACATTCGCTATATGTTATCTACTGTTCTAAGCACTTACGTATTAACTCATTGAATTCCTACACAACCTAAGGTATGATTATTATCATACCCATTTTACAGATGGAAGGGCCGAGACTGTGCGGCTGAGTAATTTACCCATGGCCTCACAGCTGTAGGTGGCAGAGCTGCAAATTCAAACCCAGGCACTCTGTCTCTAGAGCACATTAATTCTAATGCCTTTCACCTGCAGCATATTTCTACTTAGCCCCATTACATTTTTGAACTTAAGAGGATGCTTCTGTATAAATCACTTGAATTTCTGTCTTGCAATAATTTCCCAAGGTCTGGAGCAGGGATTGTCAACAGGACCGCATGACCCCGAGGTCATGGATCCCTCCCCAGGGACACTGTTGAGCTCTTGGAGCCATTTCTCCCCAGTGGTTCCAATTCCCCAGCCACATACATACTACCCTCTCCCACCCACACACGTTTGATGACACTGCTGTTGCCTAGAAGTATGCCATGTAGCTTTCGTTTTTCTGGCATACTGAGCACTTCATGGCTGGTTAGCGTCAGCACTCCCAGACCTTCAGCTTGTCTTTAGCAGCGTTGCCTGTGATGGTTCATGCCCTGGGAACTGCTGTTAATACTCATTTAAAACAAAGCCTTGGAGTGTGGCTGTTGTCTTATTCTCCGTCTATTTGCCCTGTGACCCTCCTTAAGTTTTCTGACCTGGATTCTCTGAGCAGTTGAGGAAACTGAGGCTCAGCAAGCTTAAGTGACTGTCTAGGCCACACAACTATTAAGTGGCCAAGTTGGCACCTGAACCTGGGTCTTCCTATGTTTAAAGCCCATACTTTTGACAGTGCATTATTTTGTCACTCCATTGTCTCTCATTTCACAAAACACACACCTGGGCCAAGCTTCTTACTGCTTGTTCCCCTCACCCCTGGCTTTTTCCTACTTCTCTGGGGGTCTACCACATGGTGTCCACCACCAAGATGCCCTCCCCATCTTCACGCTTAAATACGTACCTGTATGTCAAGGGACATTTCACATGTGCCCCTTTAACGAAGATTTTCTTCATCCCCGTCCATCTGTGGGGTATCCCCTCCCCTCTCTTGGACCTTCTCAGCACTGTGCCAGGGGTAAGGATCACGAGTGCCCTGCACCCATTTCTCTATTCTGAGGGATGGACCAGGCAGGTAACATAACAAGGCTGGTGGGAAGACATTTTTCTCGAAACATGGGGCTTCTTGGCCCACCCCTTGTTTTCCCATTTTTGTTAGAGATTCAGTTCTTTACTGAATGAAAGACAAGTGTGAAGCTGAGGGCAAAGCTATATTTAGCTACAGTGTTGAGAACACCATAGGGAGTGGTAGAGACTGAGGCAGATGGGGGAGCACAGGCCCTCTCTAAAGGGCCACTTTTGACAAGTGTGAATTTAGGCCTGACAGGGATGGATGATAAGACTTTAAGCTGAAAATGGAGATTTTTATACAAAATTATGTGATTTTTTTAAACACTAGCAACTGATTAAATACTTTCCAACATTTTTGCCAGCCCAACAAACCACGCCACCCCTCCAAGTCAATACACTGACAAACAAAAAACAAGTCTGCCGGCTGTGGTTGTGGAGTTGCCATCCCAAATGCCCTTATTAGGATGTCAGAGCAAGAAGTCTCCTTCAATTATCCAGCCCAGTGGCTTTCAAATGCCAGCCCTGAAATGGTTACAACAGAATCCCCAGAAGGTTTAGAAAAATACAGAAAAAAATACAGATTCTGGGGCCTCAGAGCCCTGGACCTATGGAATCGGAATCTCTGGGCTGGGTCCTGCACAGCTGCAGTTTTTCAGAGCTCTCCAGGTACTGCCGATGTTCAGCCAGGTTCACTTCCAGTGAGGAATTTCCTAACTTCCTTGATGATCACAGTCTCCTGAGGCTCTTGGTAAAAACACAGCTTCCAATGGACTTGAGGACACGGGGAGGGGGAAGGGGAAGCTGGGACGAAGTGAGAGAGTGGCATGGACTTATATACACTACCAAATGTAAAATAGATAGCTAGTGGGAAGCAGCTGCATAGCACAGGGAGATCAGCTCGGTGCTTTGTGACCACCTAGAGGGGTGGGATAGGGAGGGTGGGAGGGAGACGCAAGAGGGAGGAGATATGGGGACATATGTATACGTATAGCTGATTCACTTTATTATACAGCAGAAACTAACACACCATTGTAAAGAAATTATACTCCAATAAAGATGTTAAAAAAATTTTTTTAACAAACCCCAGAGCTTCCCAGTCCTGTTTCCTGGAGATGCTGATTCAGTGGATCTGGGGCAGGGCCTGGGAATTTGCTTTTAACAAATTCTCATCTGAGATGTCTGGAAAATCCTTGCACTGGTGCCTTCCTGAAACTCAGAGACAGGGAAAATTTGTCCAGAGCCACACGGCAAGTCACCCCAGCCCACCCTGCCTCGCTCGGAGCATACTCTTAGAGGACCATGCCCTGATGGCTGGCCTGCTGGGGCAGTTGTGGGCCGCGGGGGATGTCCTCAGCAGGGGGGCACACCACTGGCGTGTGCAGGGCGCTTTACACGTGGTTTGACAGGAGACAGATTGGAGGGCAGTTTGGGTTTCTGCGGCCTGGCCTGGATGGAGCTTCAGGCTGGGCTTGGCTTCCCTTCCAGCCCCAGCAGTGACCACACAGAGAGCCCTGTGGGACAGCTGCAGGGCACTCAGGCATTCTTGTGGCCTCGAGGGGTTATTGTCACGAGCAGCCAGGATCCCAGGAGCTGAGCATAAAGCCAGTTGATCTGGGCAGGACCTGAAGCTGGGAGACACTTCACATGGGCCAGTTTCCTACCTGTACCTCAGAGCCTGGGAACTGCAGAGAAGGAAAAGGGGGAACAAGAGCACCAGCCCTGGGGTTCCCGCCCACCCCCAGCAGTGCTGCTCTTATGTGTGTATGTGTCCACATGAGATTTCTTTTGAAGACTAGGTCTGGTGGCCAAAATAGTTTGAAAAACTTGATCTGGTCCAACTCCTTACGTTGGCGAAGGGGAAACTGAGGCCCAGCAAGGGACGGACTGCTGAATGTAGAACGATGTTACTGAGAGATTGAAGCCATTTGGGAGACTTTATTACTCTCGCTGTGTGGGTTTAAGCCAGTCTCTGCACTTCTCTGAATGTCTCTTTGCATTCTCCAGAAACAATCTGGGGACTCTACTGCAGGTGTCCTAACCTGGATCTGCAGCCATAGAGACCTGGGTAGAATTCAGAGGATCCATGACCTTGGATGGGAATATATTACATCTTTAATTTTTGTAACCTTGAAGTGAAATGTAGCATTTCCTTCAATTATAAATATTAGCAACAAATCACAATAGTGTTGGCAGTATCTGTGATTTTGCTACCAATAGGAAAAGCAAAATATTTTATCTCAATACAGTTGCAGGTATCTTGAAATAAGGTTGACATTTATCACTACTTCTAAATCACCATAGTTGTTAAATTTGCCATTAGATCTTGTTTAGTGCATTACTAAAGGAGCACATAATTTCACATCTACTTTTTAAATTATTTTGACAACTGTATTTCAATATAATCAATTTCTTGGTATATTTAATCTTATACATTTAAAAACATTTTTCTGAGAAAGAGTCCATGGCAAAAAAAGGTTAAGAATGAAGGCTTACTGGGAAATCCAAGCAGACAGAATGACTAGGAGAGGATTCTGCAAATGGCAAGGGCCTGAGCAGAAGTCTGCAGAAGTTTTGCAGCCCTGGAACATTTTCATTCAAACTCTTAAATGTGAAAGAAATAAACTAGAGCTGCTCTGCTGAAGTGGTAGTGATGAGGGGCTAGGGAGCCCTACCTGGGTGGTCCTTCTTTGACTCCCCATCTCAGGAGACCTGGAGATGTGTGCAGAACCCTCAGGCACTTAAAAAAAAATCCATTAGGCTAATAGTCATACTAATCATACTTGCCATCATGTTCAGTCAGTGGGCCAGGCTATATGTGGAGCAGTTCAGTTCATTTAATCCTCAGCTCCCAAAGTGTAAGTAATTATCCCCATTCTACAGATTGTACACAAACATTTACTGAGAAACTACTAGTTTCCAGATACTCTGGCACTTAAACACTTCAGCAAAGACTATGAAGATTCTTGCCCTCCTAGAGTTCACACTGGGAGGAGATGGAGAAAGAAAAATAGGAAAAAGAACGAAGATGTCAAGTGATACAGTATGTCAGAAGTGCTATGGGGAAAAATAAAGCAGGGAAGGGGGAATAGGGAGAGCCAGGGAGTTGCAATTTTAAAATAAAGTGAGGAGAGCTTTGAAGAAGGACTTGAAAAGAAGTGAGGGGTTTAGTCAGATGGAACACTGAGGTTCGCGTGTTCCCGGTGGAGGGAATAGCAAAGCGAAATCCTGAGGCAGGAGCATGTCTGACTGAGGAACAGCAAGGAGGCCAGTGGCCGAGTGGAGGGAACTCGGGAAGTGTAGCAGAGATGAGATTGGAGCGGTAACCTTGCCTAAAGCCTCACAGGCCATCGCCATAACTCTATCTCCTGCTGTGTGTGAGCTGGAAGCCACTGCAGGGTTTGGAGCAGAGGAGGGCCATGATCTGACTGATTTGGAACGCATCCCTGTGACTGCTACGCTGAAAGAAGACTAGGGGAGAGGGATGCCACACGGGCAATCGCGGAAGCAGGGAAACCTGTTAAGAGGTTATCCCAATAACCTAGATGGAGCCATCTAGGCACGGAGAGGTGAAATAGCACAGGTGGTGGGTGTTTGAGTCCCGGCGCTCAGACTTCAGCCGCCCTCTCGGCCGCTCGCCACTCCGGTCCGGCTCTTCTCTCTGCAGAGCACACCGCCGAGGGCCGGGCAGCGTTGGACATCGTGCACCCGGTGCGCGTGGACGCGGGGGGCTCCTTCCTGTCCTACGAGCTGTGGCCGCGCGCGCTGCGTAAGAGGGACGTGTCCGCGCGCCCCGCCGCGCCCGCCTTCTACGAGCTGCAGTACCGGGGTCGGGAGCTGCGCTTCAACCTGACAGCCAATTCGCACCTGCTGGCGCCCGGCTTCGTGAGCGAGACTCGGCGGCGCGGCGGCCTGGGCCGCGCGCACATCCGGGCCCACGCCCCCGCCTGCCACCTGCTCGGCGAGGTGCAGGACCCTGAGCTCGAGGGCGGCCTGGCAGCCATCAGCGCCTGCGACGGCCTGGTGAGTGTGCGCAGGGTGCGCTGGCGGGACGCAGGGCTGCCCCCGGCCTGGCCACGGACCTGCTGCTAAGTTCGGCCTGTTGGATTTTCCTCTCCCAGCCTCAGTATTCACACCTGTAAAATGGGGTGGACAACGCAGGCCTCTTTGTTCTCTAGCAGTTCTCAAACTTTAATGCGAGCCAGAGTCACCCAGGCCTTGTTAAAAACCCAGTGTACCTTGGGGGGAGGGGAGCGGGTAGCAAAATCTGAATTTCTGGCAATTTCTCAGATAGTGTTGAAGCTGCAGGTCCAGACACCCCACTTTGAGAACCACTGTTTGTGGTGTGTGTAGACTAACTTAGAAAGCAGCTGAATCCCTCTTCTTCGGGGGATCAGTTATGACTTTGTTTCCCTCCGCGGCCCCCACCCTTTAGGCTGCTATTCTCCAGGACAGGCTTCCTCACCTTTACCTTGCCTCAGGGGGTGATGAGAGCAGGCCTCAACCTCCAGGTTTTTCTGGGTTGAGGTGATGCTGGCTACTGCCTGCAGCCCTAATTGCCTCCCGTTGCTTGAGTGCCCAGTTAGAGCAGCTCCACTCTACGCAGGATAGGGCCCCTTTCTGCTCCCCGCTCCCAAGCGTGGGGTGTGGGAGGAGTTGGAGGGTTGCACATTCTCAGCCATCCACTGTTGGTGGGGGGGAGCCTCAGCTCAGATTGCTCAGGAAAAGCCATGGGCTGTGGCAGGGCAGGGCCTAATACAGCCCACCTCACAGACTCTAGGGTATCTGGGCCTTTGAGAGCCCATATGCCTGGGAAAGTCTCTCATTTACCCAGTCTGTGCCCCTCCCTTTCCATATAGTTGATTAATCTTGTTGAGCCTGAGCGACAGGTGCATCATTCCCATTTTACAAATGAGGAAGCAGGCTTAGAGAACTTGCCCAAGGTCACCCAGGTATCCAGTGGTGGAGTCTGCATTCAACCCAGGCCTCCAGCCCCTAGAGCTGATAATGTACTGTCCAGCGCTCCAGGTTCTCTGGCCCTGAGTGACGCAACTGGCCGACTTGGAGCCAGTGAGGGAGGTCCAAGGGAGGTAAAACCTTCTTCCGTGTTGGAGTCCTGAGCTTCCCCAGGAGGTGGTGGGCTGCTCAAAGATACTTACCAAGGCCCCTCCTTCCTCTGGCCTCTCTGAATACCAGCGGACATGACCAAGACATCCCTGCCAGCTTTCCTTCCCTGGCAGACCCTGGGACCAGGGACAAGGATGTCCTCGTGGCAGTGGGCATCTCTGTGGACATCTCGTTAGATTCGGAAGCAGACCCATTTCTTTCTTTCTTTCTTTCTTTCTGTGATCAAATTCCTTTTTTTTTATTGAGATATCATTGAAATATTAGTTTCAGACAACAATTTGACACCTATGTGTTGTGAAATGATCACAATAAGTCTAGTTACAAATTTATGTACATATAGTTTTTTTTCTTGTGATGAGAACTTTTAAGATCTTTCTTTGCAACTTCCAAATACACAATACAGTATTAACTATAGTCACCATGCTGTACATTACATCCCCAGGACTTTTTTTTTTCTTCTTGATGTTAAGCTTTTAATTGTAATTCCTGCTTTTCTTTGGGGATGCAGGAGATGCAGACCCACTTCTTGCTTCTTATGGGCTAAGGGGTAGGGTGGGTGTATGGAGCAGCTTGCTAGGCTGGTGGCTTCTGAGCTTAGCCTAGAAGCCTTTGGCTGGGTGAAGCTGTAAGGAAGGACATTCCAGGCAGAGGGTACAAAGTGAACAAAGGCCCAGAGGGAGGAAAGCACAGTGTGTCAGGGTCAGTTGGGGTGGTGGGCTTCGCTGGGCAGGACAGGACTCCGGGATGGGTGGGAAGAGCAGCTGAGTGCCAGCCCTCCCCAAGTGACCCTGGTGCTCCTTTCCCAGAAAGGTGTGTTCCAGCTCTCCAACGAGGACTACTTCATTGAGCCCCTGGATGGTGTCCCAGCCCGCCCTGGCCGCGCCCAGCCGCACGTGGTATACAAGCGCCAAGCCCCTGAGAGGTGGGCGGAGCCGGGGGACCCCAGGGCTCCAGGCACCTGTGGGGTGAAAGGTATGCTTCTCTGCTACCAGCTCTGGGGTAGGGGATGGGTCTGGGGGCATGGAGGGGCCTTCTAGAAACCTCTGTCAACACCTCCATGCCCAGCTCCTGTTAGACCAAAGGGACACAGACCGACAGACACATCATCATAGCCTGTGCCCTCCAAATGTGCCACGGGCCTGAGGCCTCTGCCTCTCAGGCCTGCCCCCGCTCATGCCCTGGACTGGCACCTCTCACTGTCAGCTCATCCGTCTCCCCACCTCAGGGCTCCGTCTCTGTCTCTCCCTGCCCCTCCCCACTCACTGCCTGGGGCACCTCCAGCTGTGCCAACTATTCTTCGAGTGTCCGGGCGAGGCCGGGCCATACCCAACCCCAGCAGGACAGCTAGCCAGGAACCTCCCTCCCCTCCCCACTGTGGTCGCACCCCAGGATAACTGACTTCCATTTTGGAGACCTAGAGTGTGGCACCCAGCACCTCTTCTGCAGAGTGGCCACAGTCAGTGCTGGCCAGTCTCTGTAAGGAGCTGCCTGCTAAGGGCTGCTGGGGTTTGGGGACTGCTCCAACTTCACAAGCTGCCCACAGCTCAGGGACTCTCTTTGCTGGAACAGATATCCAAAGAGGCATGCTTCTCGCCCTCAGTTTCCCCAGCCTCATAGATGTGCTTCCTCTTCTGATCTGGGGGCAGCCTGGGTCAGTGGGGCAGGTCCCCCGTGGGGTCAGCTTGTTGGGGTCTTGGTCAGCCTCCCCAGGCTGGGGGTTAGGCCGGGGGATCTGCATGTGCTGGGATGTATTTACCCCCCAGCGAGGGAGGGATCAGCGTGGGGAGTTAGGGGCTTAGGAGCTCGCCTCGCGGACACAGTGCTTTACTGTGTTCATAGCCATCATTTCTTTAGCCCCCCGAAGTCACTCTGTGAGGCTGATCAACTTATCTATTTATAGTCAGGCATCCCCCAGGATCAGAGAAGGGAAGTGACCAGGTCAGGGTCACACAGCACAGGTCTGGGGCAAAGCCATGATGGGAGTCCAGGCCTTTTGCCTCTGATCCCAGCACTGTTCCCACTGACCCAGAGAGAGCTCACTGGGGAAAGGCCCTTGAGACGTGTGCCCTGGGCCAGTCTACTGGCAGCTAACCCACAGCCCGTCTGGGGCCCACAGAGTCCCCGGAGCTGGAGCCCCGGCGGGAGCGTTGGGAGCAGCGGCAGCAGTGGCGGCGGCAGCGGCCGAGGCGTCTACACCAGCGCTCGGTCAGCAAAGAGAAGTGGGTGGAGACCCTGGTGGTAGCTGATGCTAAAATGGTGGAGTACCACGGGCAGCCAAATGTCGAGAGCTACGTGCTGACCATCATGAACATGGTGAGGCTGCTGCGGGCGGTGTGTGGGGGGTGGCGAGGGCTGCCAGGGGGTGGTGGTGTTGAGGTACAAAGGGTGGGTGTACCCCAGGCCCCAAGCAGGAGGTATAAGCTTCCAGCTCCTAAGTCCAGGAGGGGATGGGAGGCCCCACAAGGAGTCACTAGGAGAGAGCCTGGGCAGAGGTGGGGCCTTTGGGGCTGCTGTGAGGACACCACTGAGTGTCATTCCACCCCATTGGCTCAGCAGCCTCCACCCCCTGCCAGGACCAGAGCTGGGGGAGGGGAGGCTAAGGGAGCTCGTAGACTGGTTGACCCATCCACACCGCTCTGAACAAACCTCCCTCCTCTGTGCCGGGACCTGTGCTGGTCGCTGGGGACATGGAAATGACCAATCAGACCAGCCCCTGCCTGAGACATCAGCACACAGCAGAGTTAGAAGGATCTGTACAGTTCTGTGTTCTACTAGCCGGTGACCTTGGGCAAGCCACATTACCTGTCTTAGCCTCAGCTTGCCCACCTGTGAACTGGGGATGACAATAGTACCTTACAGCATTGTCATACTGCTCTTGACGCCATGGGACAGTTGAGATAGCTAGGCCCCGGGAGGGTGAGTGACTTGCCCAGGTCACAAGCGAGGCAAGACAGAGCTGAACAGGAGCCTAGGTCTCCCAGGTCCCACCTGGGGCACTGTGGCAGGCTGGAGCTGGTGATTCCTGCTCCTGTAGTGCCAACCAGTCCCTCCCTGCTGCTGCCCTGGGTGCGCAGGTGGGAGGCCTCAGGGCCCCCGGGAGAAAAGATCTCTGCCTTTGGCATTCTTAGCAGGCCACCCACTGAACAACACTGTTCTCCTCCTGGGCTGGGTGACTGAGAACAGGTGAGGTTCCCAGCACAGCGTGCTCTGCGGCTGATATGGCCAGTGTCGTGAGCTGTGACTTCCGCCCATGCCAGCCTCACACTCCCCGCAACATTAAAGGAAGTGCGCTCTGGATCATCGAAGGTCTGGCCACCCCTTTTATCCCCATGAGGCCTGGGGTCAGAGAAGGAAAGGGGCGCCGTCTGTGGCCACCATGCCCCCACTACTTCAGTCTGCATTGGCAAACTCAGCTCCGGGCCGGTTCCTGCCCGACTTGGCCACCCATGTTGGCTCCCTCCTCCTTATGGAATAAAGGCCATAGCCTTCTGCCTGGCACTTGAGGGCTCTAAGACCCAGCCAAGCTTCTATTTAGCCTTGTCTGCCCAGGGAGACAAACCACTAAAGACCAGGGTTCAGGAGGGACTGTTGCTGGACAGCGGGGCCTGGCTTCTGGGCTCGGGGTGGGCAAGGTCAGGTTCCCAGGCCATGAGATCCTCCACTCAGGGGCTCAGCCTGAAGGAGGCCCAGGAGCTTGGCTGGAGCCACCAATGGTTAGCTGGGTTTATTTGCCTCATTTTTTCTGAGTGTTCTATGTGGGCAGGTACTGAGCCCTCCAGGCTCCCCTGTGACATCCCCTGTGTGCCAGGGGTCAAGGATTTGGCCCCAAAGCGGGGCCCCTTCTTGCCTCCCTGTCCAGGCTCACAGGACGCACACATTTACGTTGTGAGCCCCACCCTGGAGGAGGGAGGGTCTGGCTCTCATAGTCACCTGCTCTGGACAGTATCAGGTTTTCCCAAGCTGGCGAGTCCAGCATTGGTCAGAACAGAGTCGGGGCACCTATGAGCCTAACACTGCTAGATACCTGATAGGGAGACTCCAGGAGATGGCAGGGGCATGGGCGGGCATGTAGCCAGCCTCCGAGGAGGGCTGGACCGTGTATTAGGGCTGGAGCCTTCTGAACACCTGCTGCTTGTCCAGTGCTCCACACTCACTGCCTCAGCTAAGCCTCAGCCCCATTTCATAGTTGAAGGAACAAAGGTTCAGCGAGGCCAAGGGGCTTGCTCAAGGTCACACAGCTAGTGAGTGGCAGAGCTGGGACCGGAGGTCAGATGTATCTGCTTCCAGAGTCCCACTCTGTCCTCTCTGCCCCTCAGCCTGCCCCAGAGAGGGACAGCTGGGTAGCTGTGGTGGCCAGAGTGTGCTGGAAGGATGGGGGAACAGGGTGGTGTGGATGGGGAGAACTTACCCTCTTTTCCCTCTGGAGCAGTTCTGTAACGCTGATGTGATGGGTGCCAGCTCTGTACCAAGGATGAGGTGATGGATGCATAAGAATAGGATCCCATGCTGGGGAAGCTGTATCTCATTGTAGCATTTCTCAAAGAATATTCCAGGGAGTACTTGTTCCAAGGGATGCTACAAGTGTTCTGTGAAGAAAGATGGCGCTGTTGAAAAAGTTTGGCAACACAGGGTTAAAAAAAAGGAACACAGACTTTACTGCAGGACTTCTCAGAGCCTCCAAAGCTATAGGCATTGAGAATCCCTCAGAGAGGAGGCAGGCAGCACTTTCCAAACTTAAGAAGTAAGAGCAGAAACTTTGATGCAGTCAGATCTGGGTTCTGATCCCCTATTCAGTCTCTCTTTGAGCCTCGTTACTCCATCTGTAAGGTGGGGATGGTTATGCCTGCCTGAGAAGTAAGAAGGTTAAGTGAGATAAGGCATGTGACGCTCCCAGCATGAGGACTGTGTGTGCTAGGCTCGGTCAGTGTTACTGCTGCTTTTGTGGCTGCTTTAGCATCTGCCCTTTGGCCCCACAGCCACCTTCAGGACAGCTCACTCCTCTTTACCAGGGCCTCCTGCAGGTTCCAATCTGTCAGTGTCCTCTCTGTGCCAGACCCAGGTCTGAGCCCGGGAGCTCAGGTGGGTCTCTTCCAAGCATAGCAAGAGAGGTCCCCCCAACCCAACTTTGCACCCTCAATTCTATTCATGTCCTCTGAGGTCACAGGCCCTTTTTGAGTGGCTCATGTCATACTGTCAGCTCATTGGGAGCTTGTGGTCACCTGTAACCCCCAGATCTTACTCTCATGAATACTGCCCACCCTGGCTTGCTCTCCAGGCCTGCACCAGAGCAGGGCTTGTCTTCCCTAGGTATTGTTTATCTAGACAACCACACTGACCTCAGGCCATAAACAGACGCTCATTGGTTGATCTGGTCAACAAGTAATGACTCTGCCACCCTCCAGTCCCTCCCAGCATCTGTTTCACCTCCATACTTCTTGGGGGACAGTGAGAGGTGTTATATATGCTGGGGGTGGGGCTTTGTGGTGACAGGAAGCTATCCCAGCGCTAACTCAGGATATGGGCTGGGCTAGTTGTTGGGACAGGTCTTAGCAGACCCTCAGGGGCTCCTCTGGGCTCCACCTGCATGTCGACTAGGAAAGACTTGTTCTTTTAATCTGACTCTCTCCGGGGCACCCTTTTCATTTTTCACTGTTTGTTTTTTTTTTTTTTTTTAATGAAATAACGCGTTGGAAAAACTTAGCAAGTGCTCAAGATTCATTCATTCCACAACTGTTTCTTGAGTCCATCATGTGCCAGGTACTGGACAGATCACTGGGGCTGTAAGAGGGAGTCCACACAGACGTTGCCCTCATGGAGCTTATGGTCTGGAATGGGAGAGAGACGTTAATGAAGCCGTCACCCTGATGAATATGAAGGTGTGATGGAGGGGGTACTAGGAAGGACAAGTTCATGGTGGTTTGGGAGTGTCGGGTAGAATAAAGGCTCCCCAAAAGACGTGATGGAGGGGTGAGAGCTCAGAGAGGGTGAGAGATAACTTGGGAAGGTGTGCCAGGCTGAGGGCACAGCATCTGCAAAGGCCCTGTGGTAGGAAGGATCATGGGATTCTGAGAGAAAGCCAGCGTGCTTGGAGCCAGGAGTGAGGGGGTTTGAGGGGGGGCAGTGGGGCCATAGAGGCGGGCAGGGGCCAGACCACACAGGCCTGTATGCCACACAGGCCTGTATTCCTTATGTGTGGGTAGTGAAGACCCACTCATGGCTTTAAGCAAGGGCATAGGGTGATTGGGTTTGCATTTCGGAGACAGATGACTGGGGTGCAAGGCTGCAGGTGGGCTAGAGGACAGAATTTAGGAGGCAGAACTGGCTGACGTGGTGGAAGAAGGCAGTGCAGAGGGGCTTCCAGCTCCAGCACGTGCACGGAGGGCACAGAGACACGTTGCATCGCTGTCTTCACCGTTCCTGACCTTGGGCTCTGACAGTGTAATTCATCCCCATTATCAGGGGCTTTTTGCCCTCTTAACAGTGTGTGTTTTGTCCATTCCTATTTGAATATTATTTTTCTTAATGGAATTGCTAGAAGCCAACTCACAACTGGTGTGTCCTGACATCTCTGCCTGCTGGGACCTTGACAACTGTCCCCAGTTGTGGGCTGGCCCCTTTCTTGTTCTGAGGGAGCTTTAAAAGAGCAGATAGCTCTAACCCCCATTTCCCAGCACCTTGGCACACTGTCCATCTTTGGGGATGGCCTTCTGTCTTGGGGCTGAGTGTGGAGCCGCCCTTGTAGCTACGGGGGCCTCTGAGAGGCACACACACCTGCCCTCGTGGCCCCATGGCTCTCAGCCCCAGGGAAGATGGGCCTCTGCCTGCCTCCACCCCTCCCCCAGGCCGTGCCCAGGTCACGCCTCATGGGAGGGCTCACTCCTGGGATGCTGGTCCTGGCGTCCTCAGGGCAGGAGGGGGCTGCAGGGCTGTCCCAGCCAGGGCAGGTTAGGGCCCTGAGATGGGCCAAAAAGCCAGCATTTGGAGGTGTGAGCTGGGGAATAGGATCCGAAACTGGTGCTCAGGAATGGCCGGGTGCTGGGAGGCCCTCTCGTCCTCCCCAGGTTCTGCAGTTGCTGGTTGGGGAAGTGTGTGTACAGGTGTGGGCACGTTCATGTATGGGATGCATGCACTGGTGAGCTCCCCGTTGTGTGAACTTGGGTGTGCACCCCTTGAGGTGGGCAGAGGCTGCCCATATCCTGTATCCAAGGTGACAGCCTGACCCTTATCTCTTGGGCAGGTGGCCGGCCTGTTTCATGACCCCAGCATTGGGAACCCCATCCACATCACCGTCGTGCGCTTGGTCCTGCTGGAAGATGAGGAGGTGAGAAGTCACGTGGCCCCACACTGCCCCCTGGGATGGGCATTGTCTGCCAGGGCCCTCCTGCCACTTGCCTGAGCTGCCTCATGTGGAAGGGCACAGCGAGGGCCTCCTTGGCCCAAGCAGTGTCATCTGTCACCCCCAGTCCCTGGCTGACCCTCTCTTAGGTCCCGTCTGGCACGTGCCTGTAGGCAGGGTTGTCAGACTGGAGGCTGGACTGGGGGCCTGCCTGCTTGTCTTCCCACTGCCACCTCTGGGCCTCTGTCTCCCGCCTTCATGTGAAGGAGAATTTGGCCTGACCCTTCAGAGCTCAGGGATAGGCTTGAGTGGCCACGCTCTCTGCCCCCAGGAGGACCTAAAGATCACTCACCACGCAGACAACACCCTGAGGAGCTTCTGCAAGTGGCAGAAAAATATCAACATGAAAAGGGACGCCCACCCGCTGCACCACGACACCGCCATCCTGCTCACCAGGTACCGCCACTGTGAGGGGCTGGGCCGTAGGTGTGGCCGGTAGAGCTTGCGTGGGCGGGAGGTGCTACCTGACCCTCAGGGTGGGCAGACACAGCCCTGCTCTCAGGGAGCCTCATTTTGAGGAGGGTTTTCACACCTTTAACCCAAGACTGGATTCCAGCAGTACTGGGGGAGATCTTTTTATTTTGGAATAATTGTGCATTCTATGCAGTTGTCAGAAATAATACAGGGAAGTACCATCTATACTTCATCCAGTTCCCCACAGTGGTAACATCTGGCATAACTGTAGTTATATCCCAACCAGGAAATTGACGGTGATATGATCCACAGACTTATTCAGGTTTCATTAGTTTTACATGCACTTACTTGTTTGGGTGTGTGTGGGTGTGTGTGTGTGTGTGTGTGTGTGTGTGTGTATATTAAGTCCTGTGCAATTTCACATGTGTAAATTTCTGTATCCACTGCCACAGTCTAGATATGGAATGGTTCTATTAGAAGGATCTCTTGTGCAACTCCTTTATAACCAGAAAATCTTACACACCACCCCCCTTCAACATGACCCCAACCTCTGACAACTCTTTATCTGTTCAGAGGCAGTGTTTTTTTGGGGTTTTTTTTTTAACATCTTTATTGGGGTATAACTGCTTTACAATGGTGTGTTAGTTTCTGCTTTATAACAAAGTGAATCAGTTATACATATACATATGTTCCCATATCTCTTCCCTCTTGCGTCTCCCTCCCTCCCACCCTCCCTATCCCACCCCTCCAGGCGGTCACAAAGCACCGAGCTGATATCCCTGTGCTATGCGGCTGCTTCCCACTAGCTATCTACCTTACGTTTGTTAGTGTATATGTCCATGCCTCTCTCTCGCTTTGTCACAGCTCACCCTTCCCCCTCCCTATATCCTCAAGTCCGTTCTCCAGTAGGTCGGTGTCTTTATTCCTGTCTTACCCCTAGGTTCTTCATGACATTTTTTTTTCTTAAATTCCATATATATGTGTTAGCATACGGTATTTGTCTTTCTCTTTCTGACTTACTTCACTCTGTATGATAGACTCTAGGTCTATCCACCTCATTACAAATAGCTCAATTTTGTTTCTTTTTATGACTGAGTAATATTCCATTGTATATATGTGCCACATCTTCTTTATCCATTCATCCGATGATGGACACTTAGGTTGTTTCCATCTCCAGGCTATTGTAAATAGAGCTGCAGTGAACATTTTGGTACATGACTCTTTTTGAATTATGGTTTTCTCAGGGTATATGCCCACTAGTGGGATTGCTGGGTCATATGGTAGTTCTATTTGTAGTTTTTGAAGGAACCTCCATACTGTTCTCCATAGTGGCTGAACCAATTCACATTCCCACCAGCAGTGCAAGAGTGTTCCCTTTTCTCCACACCCCCTCTAGCATTTATTGTTTCTAGATTTTTTGATGATGGGCATTCTGACTGGTGGGAGATGATATCTCATTGTAGTTTTGATTTGCATTTCTCTAATGATTAATGATGTGGAGCATCCTTTCATGTGTTTGTTGGCAGTCTGTATATCTTCTTTGGAGAAATGTCTGTTTAGGTCTTCTGCCCATTTTTGGATTGGGTTGTTTGGTTTTTTGTTATTGAGCTGCATGAGCTGCTTGTAAATTTTGGAAATTAATCCTTTGTCAGTTGCTTCATTGCAAATATTTTCTCCCATTCTGAGGGTTGTCTTTTGGTCTTGTTTATGGTTTCCTTTGCTGTGCAAAAGCTTTGAAGTTTCATTAGGTCCCATTGGTTTATTTTTGTTTTTATTTCCATTTCTCTAGGAGGTGGGTCAAAAAGGATCTTGCTGTGATTTATGTCATAGAATGTTCTGCCTATGTTTTCCTCTAAGAGTTTGATAGTTTCTGGCCTTACATTTAGGTCTTTAATCCATTTTGAGCTTATTTTTGTGTATGGTGTTAGGGAGTGATCTAATCTCATACTTTTACATGTACCTGTCCAGTTTTCCCAGCACCACTTAATTGAAGAGGCTGTCCTTTTTCCACTGTACATTCCTGCCTCCTTTATCAAAGATAAGGTGACCATATGTGCGTGGGTTTATCTCTGGGCTTTCTATCCTGTTCCATTGATCTATCTTTCTGTTTTTGTGCCAGTACAATACTGTCTTGATTACTGTAGCTTTGTAGTATAGTCTGAAGTCAGGGAGCCTGATTCCTCCAGCTCCATTTTTTGTTCTCAAGATTGCTTTGGCTATTTGGGGTCTTTTGTGTTTCCATACAAATTGTGAAATTTTTTGTTCTACTTCTGTGAAAAATGCCATTGGTAGTTTGATCCCTGTGCTAGGGATTGCATTGAATCTATAGATTGCTTTGGGTAGTAGAGTCATTTTCACAATGTTGATTCTTCCAATCCAAGAACATGGTATATCTCTCCATCTATTTGTATCATCTTTAATGTCTTTCATCAGTGTCTTATAATTTTCTGCATACAGGTCTTTTGTCTCCTTAGGTAGGTTTATTCCTAGATATTTTATTCTTTTTGTTGCAATGGTAAATGGGAGTGTTTTCTTGATTTCACTTTCAGATTTTTCATCATTAGTGTATAGGAATGCCAGAGATTTCTGTGCATTAATTTTGTATCCTGCTACTTTACCAAATTCATTGATTAGCTCTAGTAGTTTTCTGGTAGCATCTTTAGGATTCCCTATGTATAGTATCATGTCATCTGCAAACAGTGACAGCTTTACTTCTTCTTTTCTGATTTGAATTCCTTTTATTTCCTTTTCTTCTCTGATTGCTGTGGCTGAAACTTCCAAAACTATGTTGAATAAGAGTGGTGAGAGTGGGCAACCTTGTCTTGTTCCTGATCTTAGTGGAATTGCTTTCAGTTTTTCACCATTGAGGATGATGTTGGCTGTGGGCTTGTCATATATGGCCTTTATTATGTTGAGGAAAGTTCCCTCTATGAGAGGCAGTGTTTTTGAACTTGAGGTGGAGTTATTTCCCTTTGCTGAGCTCCGGCAGCTTCTGTCAGCACCCTTGCTGGGGTAGTAACCCAAATTGTGCATGGGTCTACTCCCCAGGCCCAGATAGGTGTCCTGGGTGAACGAGGGCACCTGCTTCCCAAATGGCTCCTGTGCTGGTCTCGGAGCGATGGCAGAGACATCCTTTTCACTCCCAACCTCCCTCAGTGTCAGCAGGGGCCCCTCCCTAGCCCTGTCAGCTTGGGTGGGCCTGGCTTCTGGCCAAGTCAGCCTGAGGACCCCTTCTCTCTGCATGTGCAGGAAGGACCTGTGTGCCGCCATGAACCAGCCCTGCGAGACCCTGGGCCTGTCCCACGTGGCGGGCATGTGCCAGCCTCACCGCAGCTGCAGCATCAATGAGGACACGGGCCTGCCCCTGGCCTTCACCGTGGCCCACGAGCTCGGGCACAGGTACCCTGTCAACCCCACTGCCACACTAAGAACCCGACCTCACCTCCCAACCTGTGGGCACCAGGCAGCCAAGCCGATGGCCCACACAGTCCCAGGGAAGGGAGCCCTGCCTTGAGGAATGAGCCCAGCCTGACCACATTGCTATCCTTGGCACTGTCCCCACCCCACAAACAGGCCGCTTCCCTGTTAGGAGAGGGGTGAGTCTTATTTGAAGTGGGGTTGAGATGGGCCAGAAAGTCACCATAGGCCTTTGTCCCTCCCTGTTGCCCTCAGTGCTTTGCATTTCTTACTCTTAGTCCCTGCCAACCCCCTGTTCCTAATCGCTCTGTGACCCTAGGCAAGTTCCCTGCCCTCTCTGGGCCTCTGTTTGTTCCCTGTTGATTGAGGGGGTTGGATTCAGTGATGTCCAAGGCTCCCTCTGTTGGACACCTCCACATGAGGCTATTATGCCTAGGCATGGCCCGTACCCTTGGCCCTCTGTGCCCAGACAGTTTAGCTGTGAATATGGCAGTCTTAGATGTCTGGGAGCCAATGAGGGCAGGCTCACAGAGAGCTCTGTTGGTCCGAGGTGTTGGGTCATCCCTGAGGGCTGAGAGAGATAGTGTTTCTCACAGTGCTTAGTATGGTGCCTGGCACATAGTAAGTGCTCAGCAAAGGTAATTTTTCTCATGTCTTTCCCAAGGATGGTCTTGAGACTTTTCCTGTGGTGCAGGAGCTCAGACTCCCTAACTCCACTGCACAGCCTTGGGACAGGACTTGAGGGGTGGCAGGAACTCTGTCAGACTGTTCTTGGCACCAGTGAGGTTGCAGGGGCCACAGTGGGCCCCACGCATGCCACCTGGCTTGCCGTTGTTGGCCAGCTCATTGCAGGAGCCGGGCTGCCCTGTGTCCCTGGTGCTTAGTTCAGGCTCAGGCTGGTGCACCTGGCAGAGGGCCCTGTGGGACACTAGTTAGCACACCCACGTTTTACCTTAAGGAAACTGAGTCTCAGAGATGGGATATGACTTTCCCCAGGCCACACAGTGGTTTGGTGGCAGAGCCAGGCCTGGGAGCCAGGACCCAGCACCTTGCAGACCTCTGAGGGAGGGGCGGCCTGGTGGCTTCCCACCAGCTCACTCGCCCCTGGGGCCTGTGCTCTCACACAGTTTTGGCATTCAGCATGACGGAAGCGGCAATGACTGTGAACCCGTTGGGAAACGGCCTTTCATCATGTCTCCACAGCTCCTGTACGACGCTGCGCCTCTCACCTGGTCCCGCTGCAGCCGCGAGTACATCACCAGGTTCCTTGAGTAAGTCCCTCCCTGAGCCCTGGGCCTTGTCTGAGCCCCTGAGATCAGGGTGTGACCGGGGAGATGCAGACAGCACCTTGGAGGATAAGCAGGAGTTCACAGATGTATAGAAGGGAGAAGAGTGGTATTCCTGGTAGAAGAGGCATGGGCAAAGGCACGAGGACATGAGCAGTGTGGGATAATTTTCAGAGAACGGCAGGATATTAAGTGATGCTACAGGAGCCAAAGCAGAATAGGAAAGGAAGCTGGAGGAGGTACAGGGCTGGCCATGTGACCGGAAGGGTCCAGTGAAAAGCAGGGAAGCAAGTGCCCTTAAAGGCAATGAAATATAAAGCTTTTCCTTTCTTTTGTGTCCTCTTGATTTGCTATGTTATATTTTTATTTGCTAGTTAATGTTCTAAGTAAAGACAAACTTAAAATTTTAAATGATTAGCACAAGTATTTTTTTTTTTAATTGAGGTGTAGTTGATGGTACCGTATTATATAAGTTTCAGGTGTACAACAGTGATTCACAATTTTTAAATTATATTCCATTTATAGTTATAAAATATTGGCTATATTTCCTGTACTGTGCAATATATCCTTGTAGTTTATTTATTGTACATAGTAGTTTGTACTTCTTAATCCCCTGTCCCTATCTTGCCCCTCCTCCCTTCCCTCTTCCCACTGGTAACCACTAGTCTGTTCTCTGTATCTGGGTCTGATTCTTTTTTATTGTATTCACTAGTTTGTTTTATTTTTTAGATTCCTCATATGAGTGATATCATACAGTATTTGTCTTTCTTTGTCTGACTTATTTCTCTAAGCATTATATTCTTCAAGTCCATCCATGTTGCTGCAAATGGCATTATTTCATTCTTTTTTATGGCTGAGTAGTATTCCATTGTATATATATACCACATCTTCTTTATCCATTCATCTGTTGATGGACACTTAGGTTGTTTCTGTATCTTGGCTGTTGTAAACAATGCTGCTGTGAACATTGGTTTGCATGTATCGTTTCAAATTAGTGTTTTCATTTTTTTCTCATATGTACCCAGGAGTGGAATTTCTGGGTCACATGGTAGTTCTGCTTTTCTTTTTTTGAGCCATACTGTTTTCCACAGTGGCTGTGCCAATTTACATTCCCACCAACAGTGTACAAGGGTTCTCTTTTCTCCATGTCTATACCAGCATTTGTTATTTGTGTTCTTTTTGATGATAGACATTCTGACAGGTGCGAGGTGATATCCCATAGTTTTGATTTGCATTTCTCTGATGATTAATGATGTTCAGCATCTTTTCAAGTGCCTGTTGGGCATCTGTATGTCTTCTTTGGGAAAATGTTCAGGTCTTTGGCCCATTTTTTAATCTGGTTATTTTTTTTTGATGTTGAGTTGTATGAGCTGTTTAAATACTTTGGATATTAACTCCTTGCCAGTCGTATCTTGCAAATATTTTCTCCCATTCAGTAGGTTGTCTCTTCATTTTGTTGATAGTTTCCTTCACTGTGCAATAGCTTTTAAGTCTAATTAGGTCCCATTTGTTTATTTTTATTTCCTTTGCTTTAGGAGATGGATCCAAAAAAATATTGCTACAATTTATGTCAAAGAGTGTTCTGCCTATGTTTTCTTCTGGGATTTTTATGGTTGCCGGTATTATGTTTAGGTCCTTAATCCATTTTGACTTTATTTTTTGTATATGGTTTGAGAAAAATTGTTCTAATTTCATTTTTTTACATGTAGCTGTCCAGTTTTCCCAGCACCACTTATTGAAGAGACTGTCTTTTCTCCATTGTATATTCTTGCCTCCTTTGTCATAGATTAATTGACCATAAGTGTGTGGGTTTATTTCTAGGCTGCCTATTCTGTTCCATTGCTCTGTGTGTCTGTTCTTGTGCCAGTACCATACTGTTTTTTTTAATGTTATTAAAGTATAGTTGATTTAAAGTGTGTTCATTTCTGCTGTACAGCAAAGTGATTCAGTTATATATATATATATATATATATATATATATATATATATATATATATATATAAAATATTCTTTTTCATATTCTTTTCCCTTATGGTTTATCATAGGATATTGAATATAGTTCCCTGTGCTATACAATAGGACCTTGTTGTTTATCCATTTTATATGTAATAGTTTGCATCCGCTAATCCCAAACTCCCAATCTTTCCCTCCCCATGCCCCCTCCCCCTTGGCAACCACAAGTCTGTTCTCCATGTCTGTGAGTTTGTTTCTGTTTTGTAGATATGTTCATTTGTGTTGTATTTTAGATTCCCCATATAAGTGGTATCATATGGTATTTGTCTTTCTTTTCCTGACTTACTTTGCTTAGTATAATAATCTCTAGGTACATCCATGTTGCTACAAATGGCATTATTTCATTTATTTGTTTATTTTTGCTTTTATTTCTATTACCTTGGAGACTGACCTAAGAAAACATTGGTATAATTTATGTCAGAGAATGTTTTACCTATGTTCTCTTCTAGGAGTTTTATGGTGTCATGTCTTATATTTCAGTATTTAAGCCATTTTGGGTTTATTTTTGTGTATGGGGAGAAGGTGCGTTCTAATTTCGTTGATTTGCATGTGGCTGTCCAACTTTTCCAACAACACTTGCTGAAGAGACTGTCTTTTCCCCATTGTATACTATTGCCTCCTTTGTTGAAGATTAACTGAACTTAGGTGTGTGGGTTTATTTCTGGGCTCTCTGTTCTGTTCCACTGATCCATATGTCTGTTTTTGTGCCAGTACCATGCTGTTTTGATTACTGTAGCTTTGTTGTATTTTCTGGAGCCTGGGAGGGTTATGCTTCCAGCTTTGTTCCTTTTTTTTTTTTTTTAAGATTTTCTTTTTTTTTTGATGTGGACCATTTTTAAAGTCTTCATTGAATTTGTTACAATATTGCTTCTGTTTTGTGTTCTGGTTTTTTGGCCGCGAGGCATGTGGGATCTTAACTCCCCACCCCGCACCCCCTGCTTTGGAAGGCGAAGTCTTAACCACTAGACCACCAGGGAAGTCCCTTCAGCTTTGTTGTTTTTCCTCAGGATTGCTTTGGCAATTTTGGGTCATTTATGGCTCCACATCAGTTTTGGGATTTTTTGTTCTAGTTCTGTGAAGAATGTCATGGGTAATTTGATAAGTATCACATTAAATCTGTAGATTGCTTTGGGTATTAGGCTGGCCATTTTAACAGTATTCTTCCAATCCAAGAGCATGGGCTGTCTTTCCATTTCTTTGAATCATCTTCAATTTCCTTTACTAATGTTTTGTAGTTTTCATCATATAAGTCTTTCACCTCCTTGGTGAGGTTTATTCCTAAGTATTTTATTTTTTTGATGTGGTTTTAAAAGGAATTGTTTGTTTACATTCCCTTTTTGATATTTCATTGTTAGTGTAAAGAAATGCAACCAATTTCTGTATGTTAGTCTTGTATCCTGCTACCTTGCTGAATTCGTTTATCAGTTCTAGTAGTTTTTGTGTGGAGTCTTTTGGGTTTTCTATATGTAATATCATGTCGTCTACAGATAATGACAGATTTACCTCTTCCCTCTGAATTTGAGTACCTTTTATTTATTTTTCTTGTCTGATTGCTGTGGCTAGGACTTCCAGTACTATATTGAATAGAAGTGGTGAGAGTAGATATCCTTGTCCTGTTCCAGATTTTAGTGGGAAGCCTTTCACCTTTTCACCATTGAGTATTATATTGGCTGTGGGTTTGTCATAAATAGCTTTTATTATGTCGAGACATGTTCCTTCTATACCCACTTTTGCAAGGTTTTTTTTTTTATCATGAATGGATGTTGAATTTTATCAAATGCTTTTTCTGCATCTATTGAGATGATCATGTGGTTTTTGTCTTTTGTTGATGTGGTGTATCACATTGGTTGATTTGCATATGTTGAAACATCACTGTGACCCTGGGTTGAATCCAGCTTGGTTCTGGTGTATGGCATTTTTTATGTGTTGTTGGTTTTGGTTTGCTAATATTTTGTTGAGAATTTTTGCATCTATATTCATCAAAGATACTGGCCTGTAATTTTCTTTTTTGGTAGTGTGTTTGTCTGGTTTTGGTATCAGGATGATGGTGGCTTCATAGAATGTCTTTGGGAGTTTTTCTTCCTCTTCAGTCTTTTGGAAGAGTTTGAGAAGGATCGGTATAAGTTCTTCTTTGTGTGTTTGGTAGAATTTGCCTATGAAACCATCTGGTCCTGGGCTTTTGTTTGTAGGGAGTTTTTTCTGTTTGTTTTTTGGGGTTTTTTTATTCCAGATTACAGATGCTATTTCACTTCTAGGGATTGGTCTGTTCAAGTTATCTATTTCTTCTTGATTTAGTTTTGGTGAGCTGTATGTTTCTAGAAAGTTGTCCATTTCTTCTAGGTTGTCGAATATGTTGGCATATAATAGTTCATCATATTCGCTCATGGTTTTTCATATCTCTGCAGTATCAGTTGTGATTTCTTCTCTTTCATTTCTTATTCTGTTTATTTGGGTCTTCTCTCTTTTCTTCTTGGTGAGCCTGGCCAGAGGTTTGTCAATTTTGCTTACCCTTTCAAAGAACCAGATCTTGGTTTTATTGATTTTTTTTCTATTATTTTTTAAATCTGTTTTATTTATTTCCTCTCTGATCTTTATTATTTCCTTCCTTCTGTTGACTTTAGATTTTGTTTGTTCTTCTTTTCCTAATTCTTTTAGATGGTTAAGTTGTTTATTTGAGATTTTTCTTGTTTCTTAAAGAAGACCTGTATCGCTATGAACTTCCCTCTAAGGATTGCTTTGGCTGCATCCCATAGATTTTTGTATGGTTGTGTTCTCATTGTCATTTGCCTCAAGGTATTTTTTTATTTCTTCTTTGATTTCATTGTTGACCCATTGGTTTTTTTAGTAGCATGTTGTTTATTCTCCAGGTAATTGTGTTTTTAAAAAATTAACTAGTTTATTTATTTTTGGCTGTGTTGGGTCTTCATTGCTGCACTGGGTTTCTCTCGTTGCGGTGAGCCGAGGTTACTCTTTGTTGCGCTACGTGGGCTTGTCATTGCAGTGGCTTCTCTTGTTGCAGAGCACAGGCTCTAGGCACGCGGGCTTCAGTAGTTGTGGCTCACAGGCTCTAGAGTGCAGGCTCAGTAGTTGTGGCACATGGGCTTAGTTGCTCCGCAGCATGTGGGATCTTCCTGGAGCAGGGCTCGAACCCGTGTCCCCTGCTTTGGCAGGCGTATTCTTAACCACTGTGCCACCAGGGAAGCCCTTTGTAATTGTTTTTTCTTGTTTCTTTTTCTGTGGTTGATTTCTAGTTTTATGCCGTTGTGGTAAGAAAAGATGCTTGAAATAATTTCTATACTCTTAAATTTTTTGAGGATGGTTTTGTGCCCTAATATGTGGTCAGTCCTAGAGAATGTTCCATATGCACTTGAAAAGAATGTGTATTCTGCTTTTTTTGGATATAATGTCCTGAAAATATGAATTAAGTCTAACTGTTCTGTTGTATCATTTAGAATCTCTGTTGCCTTATTGATTTTCCATCTTGAAGATCTATCCATTTATGTGAGTGGGGTGTTAAGGTCTCCTACTATTCTTGTGTTCCCATCAATTTCTTCCTTTATGTCTGTTAGTATTTGTTTTATGTATTTGGGTACTCCTGTATTGGGTGCATATATGTTGGCAAGTGTAATATCACCTCCTTGTATTAATCCTTTTATCATTATATAGTGTCCTTCTTTATCTTTCTTTACAGCCTTTGTTTTTTTTAATATTTATTTTTTTACTGAAGTATAATTGATTTACAATGTGTTAGTTCAGGTGTACAGCAAAGTGATTCAGATATATATATATATATATATACACACACACACACCACATCTTCTTTATCCATTCATCTGTCGATGGACATTTAGGTTGCTTCTGTGTCTTGTTTATAGCCTTTGTTTTAAAGTCTATTTTGTCTGGTATGAGTGTTGTGACCCCTACTTTCTTGACATTTCCTTTTGCATGAAGGAATATCTTTGTCCATCCCCTCACTTTCAATCTATGTGTGTCCTTTGCCCTAAAGTGGGTCTCTTGTAGGCAGCATATTGTAGGCTCTTGTTTTATAATCCAGTCTGCTGCTCTGTGTCTTTTGATTGGAGCATTTAGTCCATTGACATTTAAGGTAATTATTGACAGATATGTATTTATTGCCATTTTAAACCTTGTTTTTCCATTGATTTTATATTTCTTCTTTGTCCCTTTCTTTTGCTTTTTGTTTTTCCTTTTGTGGTTTGATGATTTTCTTTTGTATTATACTTCTTTTTGGTTCTCTTCTTTTTGGTTTTTGTGAATCTGTTGTATGTTTTTGATTTGTGGTCACCCTGTTCTTCAAGTATGTTATCCCCTTCCTATATCTACTTGTTTTAGACTGGTAGTCATATAGGCTCAAACACATTCTAGGAAAAAACCCTACATTTTCTGACTCTCCTCACCCACATTTTATGATTTTGATGTCCTCTTTTACATCTTCATGTTCATCCTTTTATTGTTAATTGTGGTTATCATCTCTTTCACAGAAATTTTTTGATTTCTTTTTAAATCTATGTACTGACTTATTTAAGTGATTTACTTTCTAATTGTGATTTTCTCTTTCTTAGAAGTCTTCTTTCTATTTAGAGAAGACCTTTCAATATTTTCTTTATGATAGGTTTAGTATTGCTATATTCTTCTAGTTTTTGCTTGTGATAATTGAAAATTTTAAAAATGATAATTTTGCTGGGTAGAGTATACTAGGTTGCAGATTTTTCCCTTTCAGGACTTCCAATATATCTTGCCACTCTCTTCTGGCCTGCAACGTTTCTGTAGAGAAATAAGCTGATACCTTATGGGGGTTCTTTTGTAATTAACTCTTTTTTTTTAACATTTTTATTGGAGTATAATTGCTTTACAGTGGTGTGTTAGTTTCTTCTTTTTAACAAAGTGAATCAGCTATACATATATCCCCATATCTCTTCCCTTTTGCGTCTCCCTCCCTCCCACCCTCCCTATCCCACCCCTCTAGGTGGTCACAAAGCACTGAGCTGATCTCCCTGTGCTATGCGGCTGCTTCCCACTAGTTATCGTTTTTACGTTTGGTAGTGTATATATGTCCATGCCACTCCCTCACTTTGTCCCAGCTTACCCTTCCCCCTCCCCAACTCTTTTTCTCTTGATGCTTTTAGAATCCTCTCTTTAACTTTTGCCATTTTAATTATAATATATCTTGGTGTGGGTCTGTTTGGGTTCATCTTGTTTGGAACCCTCTGTGCTTTCTGTACCTGGATATCTACTTCCTTCTTTAGGTTTGGGAAGTTTTCAGCCATAATTTCTTAATACATTTTCAATCCCCTTTTCTCTTTCTTCTCCTTCTGGGAGCCATATTATACGTAGATTGGCATTATCCCATAGGTCTCTTATTTTCAGAACTCGGTGTCTGTTAGACTGAAGAGATCTGTTTCATTGTTCTTTCAGGGCAATTCTCTTGACCTTTTAACTGGGAGCGGTTCCTCTGCTTCTTTATTTTACTTATATTTCTCTTGCTCTGAGTTTAGGAGAAACAGTTATCTACTGTGGTCTTGAAGGGCTGTTTTTGTGTGGGAGTGACCCTGTGTAGCCTCTGTGGGTTTAGTAAGTTTTTGGTGCAAGGGCGGTTTTTAGTATGAATGCCCACCACCTCTTTCTTCAGTGTATGCTGGCCATTATCACCTTGATAGTAGGTGTGACTAGAGCCTGCATTGGCTGTTGAGCAAGGCCTTCCTTTTTGCTCTGTGGTTGTCGCTGCCTTGTCTAACTGTTCCCTAGTTGTTGGAATAGAAGCCCCCAGATCCGTTTCTGAGCTGAGGTGTAAGGTAGGCAGGACTGGAGCATTCGAACTGGGAGAGGAGCCACTGAGTATTCCTCCGCCAGAGCCATCCACTGGCGTGCATGCTCTGTTGTGTCACCTGTTGTGCGAGATCACAAAGTCCACTGTTGTTAGCACTGCCCTTGGCCCCGCCTCAAATATGGGAATGACATCAGTAAACCCTGGTGTTTCTCAGGCGTTGTTTTCACAAGGCCACCAGTGCAGATCCACTGAAGTCAGGTCCCAGGACTGCAGTAGTCATGCACCTGGACTTGCTGTGGGAGTGAGGCAGCTCAGATCCTGGCCTGGCCCAGCCCCTGCATGCAAGTGCCCACAAAGCCCACAGCTCCTAAGGCCAGACCTGTCCCAGCCGCAGGAGCACCCATTGTCTGCTCGGATGTCCCACAGGTGCTGAATTTACAAAGCTGGCAGCAGAGGTGTACATCTGCAGTTCACACAGCTGGGGAAAGATTTCAGCCCTGCTTCATAAGTCATGCGGTCACTGGGGCTCAGTTGTGATTTCAGCCCCACCTCTGCACATGGGCAACCCACTGGCACCTGCTCCTGGAGCCCGCCAAGGCAGTGGCTGGCATGGGAGCCCACCAAGGCCATGGCTGGGGTGTGTGGGCCCACCCAGGCGGCAGCTGGGGCATGGAGAAAGAGGCTGCTATTGCGGCCCCACCCCTCCCTTTGCTCACCACTCAACAATGGTGCATCGCTTCTATGGCAGGCCCGGGCTGCTTCTGCAAACAGCCCTGGTTGCAGCCATACCACATTCTAGCCCCTTCAGGCTGTCTCCACACAGGCAACACCAGTCCTCTCTCCAGGTCGCCTCTAAACCCCAATTTTCAGCACTGAGACCCCTCCTGTACCAGCAGATTCTTGTCTCAGGCTGCAGCATGCAGGGTGGTGGCGTGGACTGTCTGTGCAGGTCTCTGTCTGTTCTGCCTGCCGCAAACCAGTTGTTTTGCTCTTCTCCAAGCCTCTGTAGCTCCCTTTCTGTCTCAGTTGATCTCCCAGTGAGGGGGCTTCCCAGGGTGCAGGAACCTTTCCTCTTTTACCTCTCTCTCCCAGGGGCGCAGGTCCCATCCTGCTTCCTTCCCCCCCCCCCTTTCATCCTGCCCAGTTATGTGAAGGTGTTTCCTGTCCTTTCAGGTGTTTGAGGTCTTCTGCTAGTGTTTAGTAGGTATTCTGTGAGAATTGTTCCATTTGTAGATGTATTTTTGATGTATTTGGGGGATGAGGTGAGTTTTACATCCTTCTACTCTGCCATCTTGATTCCTCTCCCAGTACCATACTATTTTGATTACTGTAGCTTTGTAGTATAGTCTGAAGTTAGGGAGCATGAAATCTCCAGCTCTGTTCTTTCTCAAGATTATTTTGGCTATTCGAGGTCTTTGTGTTTCCATACAGATTCTAAAATTATTCTAGTTCTGTGAAAAATGCCATTGGTATTTTGGTAGGGATTGCATTGAATCTGTAGATTGCCTTGGGTAGTATGGTCATTTTAACAATATTGATTCTTCCAATCCATGAACATGGTGTGTCTTTCCATCTGTTTATGTCATCTTCAATTTCTTTCATCAGTGTCTTACAGTTTTCTGGGTACAGGTCTTTTACCTCCTTAGGTAGGTTCATTCCTAGGTATTTTATTCTTTTCAATGCGATGGTCAATTGGATTGTTTCCTTAATTTTCTTTCTGATAATTCACTGTTAGTGTATAGAAATGCAGCAGATTTCTGTATGTTAATTTTGTATCTTGCCTGACTTCCCTGGTGGCGCAGTGGTTAAGAATCTGCCTGGCAATGCAGGGGACACAGGTTCGAGCCCTGCTCCGGGAAGATCCCACATGCCATGGAGCAGCTAAGCCTGTGCGCCACAACTAGTGAGTCTGCACTCTAGAGCCCGCGTGCCACAACTACTGAAGCCCACGCACCTAGAACCCGCGCTCTGCAACAAGAGAAACTACTGCAGTGAGAAGCCCACGCACTGCAACAAAGAGTAGCCCCCACTCGCCGCAACTAGAGAAAGCCTGTGCACAGCAACGAAGAACCAATGCAACCAAAAATAAATAAATAAATTCATTAAAAAAAAAAATTTTGTATCTTGCCACTTTACCAAATTCGTTGATGAGCTCTAGTGGTTTTTTGGTGGCATCTTCAGGATTTTTCTATGTATAGTGTCATGTCATCTGAAAATAGTGACAGTTTTACTTCTTCCTTTTCAATTTGGATTCCTTTTCTTGTCTGATTGCTGTGGCTAGGACTTCCAATACTATGTTGAATAAAAGTGGTGAGAATGGGCATCCTTGTCTTGTTCCTGATCCTGGAGGGAATGCATTCAGCTTTTCACCATTGAGTATGATGTTTTTTCACCATTGTGTATGATGTTAGCAGTGGGTTTGTCATTTTTGGCCTTTATTATGTTGAGGTATGTTCCTTCTATTCCCACTTTCTGGGGGGGTTTTGTTATAAATAGTTGTTGAATTTTGCCAAAAGCTTTTTCTGCATCTATTGAGGTGATCATATGGTTTTTATTCTTCAGTTTGTTAATATGGTGTAGCACATTGATTGATTCACAGATATTGAATCATCCTTGCATCCCTGGGATAAATCCCACTACATCATGGTGTATTGTTGGATTTTGTTTGTGAATCTTTTGTTGAAGATTTTTGCATCTATGTTCATCAGTGATATTGGTGTGTAATTTTCTTTTTTCGTGATATCTTTGTCTGGTTTTGGAATCTGGGTGATGCTTCATAGAATGAGTTCAGAAGTGTTCTTTCCTCTGAAATTTTTTGGAATAGTTTGAGAAGAACAGGTATTCACTCTTCTCTAGATATTTGGTGGAATTCCCCTGTGAAGCCATCTGGTCCTGGACTTTTGTTTGTTGGGAGTTTCTTTGTTTGTTTCTGTTTTTTAATTACTTCAGTGTCATTACTGGTAATTGGTCTGTTCCTATTTTCAGTTTCTTCCTGGTTTAGTCTTGGGAGATTATATATTTCTAGGAATTTGTCTGTTTCTTCTAGATTGTTCATTTTATTGGCATATAATTGTTCGTAGTAGTCTCTTATGATCCTTTGTATTTCCATGGTGTCAGTTGTAACTTGTTTTTCATTTCTGATTTTGGCCCTTTCTCTTTTTTCCTTGATGAGCCTGGCTAAAGGTTTATCAGTTTTGTTTATCTTTTCTTTTTTTTTTTTTCAGGCAAGGCTTTATGGGGGCCCCTGCTGCAGCAGGGAGGAGCACAAACAAACAAAAGGTTCCCTTGCTTGCTCACTCCCTGAGGGGGGCGTCGAGCTTGTTCCTTATGTGGGGTGAGGGTCCAGCTCTTATTGATCTTTTTTATTGTTTTTTTTTAGTCTTTATTTCTAAATGATTAGTGTAAATTTTACCATTCATCTTTATGCAGTGCCAATTTTTAAATGCAAATATAGGCACATTGAACTCATATGTGAAATCACCAAAATGATGCAATTCGTATTTCATAGCTCATATTTACCAGAACGGTGGACATACTGCACCAGTATTTGACTGGTTTTATTTCACTTCATAACATGCACACATTCTCCCAATACTCTCTGCCTTGGCTTACTGATGAGTGAGGAAGAACTGACAGGAAATGGAACTATCTTTACATTTCCTTCCAGCCCATCATTTTCAGTGCAGTAGTTGGCTGATACAAGGAAGTAACACAAATAACAAAAGATTATAGGGTTCCCTGGTCATTTCTGTTTCTTAAAACATCATTGCCTTCTTTCTGCCTTTGAAGCAAGTTCTGGTTGTCGTGCAAAGTATGGCCTCTGGGGCTGTCCTAGACACAGCATGCTTATCTTCCATTTGCTTAGAGTCTCACTGAATTCCTCCACATCATGGGTCCGCTGGGATGCTGTGCTCATGAGGTGGCAAGGAGCAGAGGACACAGACGTCGCATGGCTCCCCTGCTCACGCACATGCTTCTTGTTCCATCAGAACTCGTTTAACAGAACACAAGTTCAGAAACATTAAGAGTTCGAGATGGCGGTAGCAGAGCTTTAAATCACCTGCTGCACTCTTCCCCACCCTCCATTCTTTGGGCAGCCACTTTCAACTTTCATCCTTTTTAGCTTTTTCTTACCTTATTTACTTTCATATTTCCAAAAAGCCTTCCTAGAGTGCTGTTTCTTGATTTTTCGATTTAGATATTATCAGATGACTTGTACGATGGAAGGTTGGGATTTAACCTCCTTGTGTCACTTCCTGCACACATTTGCCCCTGCCATCACATCCCAATATCGTGTTAGCATATCTTTTTTTTTTTTTTTTTTTTTTTTTTTGCGGTGTGCGGGCCTCTCTCACTGTTGTGGCCTCTCCCGTTGCGGAGCACAGGCTCCGGACGCGCAGGCTCAGCGGCCATAGCTCACGGGCCCAGCCGCTCCGCGGCACGTGGGATCTTCCCGGACCGGGGCACGAACCCGCGTCCCCTGCATCGGCAGGCGGACTCTCAACCACTGCGCCACCAGGGAAGCCCCGTTAGCATATCTTGATTAAATCCATGTTCAGTGTTTTCAATATTAGGGTTGTATCGATAATGCCGAACCAAGCGTTGTAACAAAATGATGTTCTCTTTTTAAGAACCACTTTTGGGCTTCCCTGGTGGCGCAGTGGTTGAGAGTCCGCCTGCCGATGCAGGGGACACGGGTTCGTGCCCGGGAAGATCCCACGTGCCGCGGAGCGGCTGGGCCCGTGAGCCATGGCCGCTGAGCCTGCGCGTCCGGAGCCTGTGCTCCGCAACGGGAGAGGCCACAGCAGTGAGAGGCCCGCGTACCGCAAAAAAAAGAAAAAGAACCACTTTTTTATTTGCCTAGTTTTCTTTGCTTCTCTAAGTCTTCCGTATCCTCCAACAATTCTACAAAATGTCTCTTAATCCAGTTTTCCAGAAGGCAATCCCTGCCCCATCATCTAACAGTTTCCTTCTTTCCTGGACATCCCCCAAAACTTCCCTTTGTCCTTCTGCTCCAGTCTAAACTGGGTGCTTTCTGTTGCTCCCCTAAAGTTGTCATGCATGGTCTTTCTGTTTCCTGGATCTCTTGCTTACCTTTTTTAGAGGAGTCTACTTCTTTTTTTGGTGGAGCATATTCTCAGGTAGCCTTCTGAGAAGGGGTGTATGGAGGTGAATGGTTTGCTTGTCTTAAAATGTTTGCTTGTCTTTATTCTTCCCTCATACCTGACTGATCATTTGATAGCAACTTCTAAGTTAGAAGTCTTTCTCCCTCAGAATTTCAAAGGTGTCTTTCCTTTGTCTTCTAGCTTCCAACACTGCTGTTGACAAGTCTCATACCAGTCTAATTCCCAAACCTTTGTATGTGACCTTTTAAAAAGTCTGGAAACTTTTAGGATTTTCTCTGTCTCTCTCTTAATATAGAGAATATTCTGTCTGTGTCTCCCTCTCTTTTTTTTTTTTCTCTTGGTGATTTGAACTTTTGCAATTATGTGCCTTGGTCTACTTTTATTCTAGGAGGACACTTGGTAGTCCCTTTTCGTCAAAAATTCATGTCCTTCAGTTCTTGGAAATGTTCTTATTATTTATTTGATAGTCGTCTTGCTTTTATTTTCTCCTTCTGGAACCCTTCATATTCAGCTATACGCTCCCTTTCTTATTTTTACTTTTTTTTTACTTTTTTTCATCTCTTTCTGTTTACTGGAAGACATCCTTATCTTTACCTTATAACCCTTCTATTACATTAAAATTTTTTTTCCTATTGTACTTCTACTTTCCTGAACTTTCTTATTCGCTAAATACTCCTTTTTATTATCCTCTTCTAGTTCCATGAGTAGAGTATCTTATCTTTCTGAGGTTATTATTTATGTGGATTTTTTTTCTTTTGCTCCCTGCAATATCTTTCTTTCCTTTGAGTTATTTTTTTAAATCTTTCTGTCATGTTGTAGGTTTTCTTAAGATGGCATGGCTGTATTCCCTCCGTGGAAGGAGGCAGTGGGCTGGAGTTGGGAGGTCTGTGGACTGGGCTGCACTTTTCCACATCACCTCTGAGGGACTGGTGGGGATGGGGCTGTTTCTTTGGGAGATCTTTAAATGTCAGTATCTAGGGTCACTTTTCTGAGTGATTGTTGCCCCAGAGAGGTGTTCTCTAGTCTTTTCCTGGGAAGGTGTAAGTCTGGCTACAGCGTTCTGGCATCCAAATGGGGAAGGAGCTTTGCGGTTATCTCAGCCTTCCTCATGTAGACTTTTCTCTGTAGGTCCCTCTGCCTCAGGCCTTCTACTGTGCCTGGTGTTCCTGGACCAGATCTCCTGGATCACCCCGAGAGTGACCCCGGCCCTCTGCCAGGCAGGGAGGTGGCCATCGCCTGGCTACATGGAGTTGGGAAGGGGATCTAGTGGGTCTTACAGACTTTCAGCCAGGCTCTTGTCCTCAGTCTTCCTGGCACACAGGCCTCCAGGGGCCCCTGGGACCCTGATTCCTGAGCCCTTCCAGTGTCCCACTTCTGGGTAGTTTCTCCCTGCAGGACTGGCCCTCAGCCTTCACTGCTGTGGTAAGCCAGCTGCTACTCCATCATCTGCTCTCCAGCTTCTAGAACTTTTGCTGACATCTTCCATCTGCCATCATCACCTCTCTCTTGCCCTTTGTCCTTGCGGATTTATGCCTTGTTTATTCCTTTCCTATCATCTTAGCGGGGCTCTGGAAGGGAGTGGAAATAAATCTGTGTCTGTTCAATGAGGCGTATTTTTCTAGAAGTCCATTCACTGGGGCCAGGTTCATGATGGATGTGAGAGCAAGGACTCTGGCCTCTGATAGAAGAGGGGTAACTGGGTGGGGAGTGAGACTAGAAGCAGAGAAGAGTTGAGTTTGATGTTGAGACCCTGGGCTCTGGGCCAGGTTTCTACCTGTGTTGGCAGACAGTTACATTAGCCTTAAGCCTCAAAGACTGGGGATAATGATGGGACTGCCTCCTGGGTTGCTCTGAGAATTCAGTGAGCACACATGTGAAGCGTGTAGCACAGCACTGGCCACATGGTTAGCATTCAATGCCTGCTGACTGTTGTCACTGTTACCAAGTGATAAGTGATAAGGAGCTGAAGCAGAGAAGTGGCCCGAGCAGGGAAAGCTGGGTAGAAAACCATCCCAAAGGTCTGTCACGTCCCGACATAGGAGTCAAGAGTGAGAGAAGGGCTGGGAAATCAGAAGAGTAGCCGCCCCTGCAGTACCCTGAGGGCTTTTCCCAGCTGCCCCCACCCAGGGTGCCACCCAGCCTGACTTCTGTCAGGACAGACAGACAGACAGATATGTCTCTGTCTTCATTCAGCTGCTGGAATGCGTGAGGGACTTGGCTTGGGGCCTGGGGTGAGGGTGGGAGGAGAGGGCGAGACCCTGAGCCAGCCAGGGCCTCCCGGAGCCTTGGCACTGAGAACAGCTGGAAGGAGGCGGAAAGAGAGGAGATACAGGCGCGGCAGATGGAGGGGAGCTGGGGAGGGGGGAGAAGTTCATCTCCCCAAGGGCGGTCGCACTCTCACCTCTCCATCCTGGAGGGTCAGGCAGGAGGGGATCATGAGGCCCAGGACCGGTGCGGGAGGGGGTGCTCAGACGGAGAATGTGGCACCAACCTGTCCTCTAGCCCCTCCGCCCTCTGTCTCCTTGCTGGGGGTGGGACAGAAGACAGGACAGGTCCCACCTAGACAGGATGGAGGCTAGAATGAGCAAGATTCACAGAAGGAAGGCGCCAGGTGGAGTCAGGCAGTGTTTCCAGGGCTTGAGGGTGTCTTAGAGGCACTCAGACCACCCCCCATTCCCCACTGGATGTGACACTCCTCGGCTCCCCGCAAGTAGATGTTTATTAGGCCACACAGACCCAGACACTGGCGAATCCCACTTGGTCTCAAACTGTGCTCAGGGGGACAGTGGTAGAGGAGGTAGTGTCCCTGTCCTCAAGACCCTCACCATCTGGGGGGCGCAAACATGTGACAATTCCGGGTAATTAGCACTGTGGCAGACAGGCCTGTGGGGTTTGTAGGAACCTGGAGAAGAGGGGCAGGGACGTCACCTCTGAGAAGGAGCTGCGGAGCTGCCCTCTAAGGACTGACGCAGCACCCTGAGGAAGAAGGGTGCTCTAGGTGGGGTGCACAGCATGGTCCAGGGCTGGCAGTGTGGGAGCGTGGGGTGGGATGGAGAATCTTCAAGAGGTGGTGGTGGGGCTGGAGGAAAGCTTCTGGGGCCTGCGGTCATTGGCCAGTCCAAGACGTCAGCCTGAAGAACTTGAAGAGCCTTTTTAGGCTGAGAGCTGCTTTAAGGGACCCTGCTGTTTCATAAGGGACCTCTCGTTTCTTGAGCTACTACTTGGACCTGGGGCCAGAGAGGGGAGGCCCTGTTCTCTCATGCCTTCGCAGCCAGGATTTCTGGAAGGAGAGAGGCGGGCCTGATCGTGTGTCGGGCCCTTGCCCCCACCATCTGGCGACTCCATGACTAGGCCCCCAGGGGTGGCGAGGGGAGGGGGGGCACACAGGCTTCTCCCAGATGATGGGCAGCTCTTTGCAGCCCTTGAGGTGGGAGTGACACTTCCGACTGGAGCCACCCTCTGTCTGCTCTGACCCCATGTGGGGTTGCCCAGCCCACTATAATTAGAGCGAGGAGGGGCCCCGAGGGGAAGGGCTGACGTATGTCAGCAGCACGGGGAGCCTGGCAGTAAGCCGACCAGAGGACGGAAGGGCCGGCTGCCGGCCGCCCGTGTGACTTTTCCCAAGTAGATGCTGCTATTTATACCTCTGTTGCTTGGGATCCCGTAGGCTGCCTCAGCCTCTTGTAGATGAGGACGTGGAGGCCCAGAGAGGGTAAGGGATGGCCCAAGACCACACAGCATCTGTAGCAGGGCAGAATTGGGGTTTCCAGTCAGCATCTGGGCCTGAATGTGGCTCTGATTCTGGTGGTGGGTCCTACGAGGACCCTTCAGGCCCCCCAACCTCGCACACACATATAGGATGGCCCTGAGAGGTTGTGGTCGCCCTGGCTGCCCAGCAGCAGGCCACAGAAGCTTGATTCGTGGCATGCCAGCACCGGGTCCTGGCCGGAAAACTGAAGGGCTGGATGTGGCCTGGGACCTGTTGGTGTGGGGCTGAGGCACGTTGGACCCCAGTCAGAGGAGCTCCCTGGCTGGGTCTGAGTCAGAGGAGTGGGTGAACCCCCCAGCTACATCTTGAGTTGTGTCCTGCCAGGCGAAAAGGAGGAGCCCTGGGGCCAGGTTGACCCTTCACCCCCTTCCTCCCCGTCTCAGCCGATGCTCTGCCCCAGGGTGCAGGCCCAGGGAGCCCCCAGGCTGAAGCCAGCAATCAGAAGACTCCTTTCTCCCTGCCAGGCCTCAGCTGCCGTGATTTAGAACTTCTGTTTGGAGTGAAGTGTTTGAGGCGGGCTCACGATCGGATGGGAGGAGCTCTGCATCAAGGGCAGCCTAGCAAGTGGACACGTGGGTGTTGGCAGCCTGGCCTGGCATCACATCCTGACCATCACTGCCCTCCCACGTGACCCAGGGCAAGTGACGCACTGCCCTGGGCCCTGAAAGTGGAAGGAGATGGTGGTAGAGTTTTCTGCTTGAGGGGTTGTGAGCGGTGGATGAGAGAGCGCCCGCTCAGCACCCAGGGCCAGCCTGGCCTGCGACGATCCGGGACAGACGGCTGGGTCCCACACCTGCTCATACGCCCGATGCCCATTTTACAGGGTCCATTTCTAGCTAACACAAGTGGGCCAGGTGATTCTGGGTGGGGAGGGGCCCCCAGGGTCCTCAGCAGGCGTCTGGTCACTGAGGCTTTGTTCCCTGAAGCTCTGGTGGAGCCCGGGCCCTGCCACCAGCCAGGGGACTTGAGAGACCACATGGACCACCCACCCTGGCCTGCGCTCGCAGCTCCCAGACCTCTGCCTCTGAAATTTGGACTCCCAGATCCCAGTGGCTGACTGCCCCCAGCCTTTCCTCACACGGGCCTACAAACTGGCCTATTTCTCGGCCTCTCCGTGGCCCGTAGTGTCTCCTCCTTCCCTCCTGGCCAGACCCCAGCATCCATCACCTCTGCCTTTCTTGCCTGTGCCTCCCTCAGTCCTAACCAGGACCCTTTGCTCATCCTGGCTCCCTGACCTGGCACCAGCCACCCTCAAGCCTCCCAGACTGGAAAACTGGGGGGTTTCTGCCTCCCCCTACCCTGCTTAGCCTGGGATCCCAAGTCCCACAGGTCCTGCCTCCCTCCTGCCGCTGCCAGGGAGTCCTGGCAGGAGATGGACAGGAGTAAATAAGGGAGTGACACAGGCTGGCAGACACTGGGCTCTCTCCCAGGTTGGCGGCCGGACAGGGGTCAGCCTTCAGGCCTTGGTCCTCCCACAGATGACCCTAGGTCTCAGCCCAGGGCGGGGCCATCAGAGGCCTGCTGTTGTATCAGCTGTGATGTGATGCTCTCCAGATCGTGGACTGAGGGGTGGAGGCTGCGGGAGCTCCGAGCAGGCTTAGTGGTCCAGGAGGCTTCAGAGGGCAGGGCCTTTCGGCTGGATCTTGGGGAAAGAGGCTTCACCAGTGGAGGAGTGGGGAGAGTGTCGTGGGTGGAAGGAATAGTTTGTGGAGAGGCCTGGCACTGGGGAGCGGGGATTAATTAGCCAGCTGGAGTGCCCTGGAGATGGATGGGAGTGGCTGGGAGGGTCTTTCATGCTAGCTTAGGTCAAAGAATAGGATAGGTGAGCAAGGAGGCTGGAGTTTTCCTGTAAGTTTAGGGCTTTAAGCCCCTTCCCACCTTCCCTGCACAACTGGTCTGGTGCGGCCTCCCTGATGGGTCTCTCAGGCTGACCCCTCTGCCCCAGAGGACAGGTGGCCCCTCACTTCATACTCCTGTCCCATCTCTGCAGCCGTGGGTGGGGCCTCTGCCTGGATGACTCTCCCACCAAGGATGTCATCGACTTCCCTTCGATACCACCTGGCGTCCTCTATGACGTGGGCCACCAGTGTCGCCTCCAGTATGGGGCCTACTCTGCCTTCTGCGATGACATGGACGTGAGTGTGGGGCCTGTGTGGACACGGGGGAGGAGGGCAGCCCTCAGCAGCCTGCAGACCCCACCCAGCCTGGGCTCGGCCCGCACGTGATGCCCACGAGACATAAAGTGGCCTGTGGGAGAGGCCTAGGGTTGGGCGGCCATAGACCCAGGTCTGCATTCTGGGTGGACCATTTACCAACCATGGGACTTTGGGCAAGGCCCTCACCTGCTGGAGCTGGATCATAAGAGGTAAAATAAAACCTCTCCTGCGGGGTCCTGGGGAAGATCGCCCAAAGTGATGGCCATGGGCATGTCAGAGACCCTGCAGCTTCTAACCAGGGTGTTTCCAGACGGGTAGGCTGGGGCTGGGAGAGGTGTGGGTGAGCTGGGGACTGCCCTGAGCCACAAACCCGAGCCTGGGGCTCCAGCCCAGGACCCCCCACACCACGTGGTCCGGGAAGACAAGAGGGGTTCCAGCTATAGACCCACACCATGTGCCAGCCCCAAGGAGGGATTCCCAGGGGACTCGTGGGGGTGGTGAGGGGGCAGGGCAGGTGGTGGCGCCAAGGAGGAGGTGAGGGTATGGCCCTTGTCCTCCTCCTTGCAGAATGTCTGCCACACGCTCTGGTGCTCCGTGGGGACCACCTGTCACTCCAAGCTGGATGCAGCTGTGGATGGTACCAGGTGTGGAGAGAGCAAGGTAGGGGTTCGCCAGTCCAGCTGCGGAGGGGGTGAGAGGTGAGACTCCCTGCTGTGTCCGTGCTCTGGGGTCACTCATGCCCTTAGCAGAACCCCAGCCCTCTCTGGCCCAAGTCCCCACCTGCAGAATGGAGGCTTTGGGGCAGAGCTTGACTGGGCAATTCTCCAAAGTGCCTTCAGCTCAGAAGAGTCAGCATGTGGACTCTTACTTTATTCCTTGCTCGGCTCCACCATGGGGCCCAGGTGTTGGGCGACTGGAAGGGGGCCTCCCCCAGCCCTTAGGTCCTCCCCCTCTGGGCCTTTCCAGGCCTTCCACCCACCTTGTTCTCACTAGGGTGAGGAGCTTGGAGTGGGCTTGCTCTACCTCTGTCTGTCTCGGTAGTGGTGTCTGAATGGGGAGTGCGTTCCCATGGGCTTCCGGCCCGAGGCCGTGGACGGCGGCTGGTCTGGCTGGAGCGCCTGGTCCGTCTGCTCCCGGAGCTGTGGCGTGGGCGTGCAGAGTGCCGAGCGGCAGTGCACACAGCCTGCGTGAGTGCGGGGCCAGGGCTCCCGGGGCAGGTGGGATGGGGCGCCCTGAGCAGAGTCGGCGATTGCAGGGACACTGGCTCTGTCCCAGCCTCCCACTCGCAGAAGTATCCGCATGGAGGCCAAGCCTGGAGTGTCCAGAGCCACCTCGGGTCACTTCTAGGAGTGCCCCGGAGGCTGATTGAGTCGCCACTGCTGACCCCGTTGCAGAGAGGGAAACACCAAGGCCCAGACACTGGAGGGGCTCATCAGACACAACAAAACAGCAGCTGGTGGGAGGGCAGCAGGGAGGACAGTGGCTAAGAGCTTAGACCCTGAACCTTAGATACACCAGGGTTCAAATTCCCTCTCCACCCCTTCTCTGGGCCTCAGTTTCCAGAGAAAGTATATGATGGGGCAGCGGCAGTGCCCACCTGGTAGAGGATACATGCAGGTAAAGCCCTGCGGCTAGTTCGTGGTAAGCGCTCAGTAAATAGAGCCACTTAGTGGCATTTGAGGTACAAGTGGGTCCAAGATGAGACTGGGGACAGCTGGGAGAATTGGTCAGCCTGGGAGGGGTGCTGTGTGACCTGGGGTGAGTGACTTCATCTCTCTGGGCCTCAGTTGCCCCATCTAAGAGTGGTGAGGTGAAGATTCAGGGAGATGCAGAGAGGCCAGCTGTACTGTAGACTGAGGGGCTGCCCGGCGCCTTTGGATGAACCCACTTCACTAGGCTGCCCCAGGGTGGGCATGGGATTCAGAGCCAGGTCCTTCTAGGGCCCCGTGCTTATACCCCACCCTGCCTCCAGGCCTCTAGGCCTGAGCTGGGTTGGGGGCAGTCGGGGTGGGGTTAGGGTTCAGGCTCTATGCTGGGGGCATACCTCTCAGCTGGGCCAGGGCCAAGGGGGCTTCCTTTTGACCTGGCTGGGGTGCTGCCACCAGGAACACATCTGCTGACACATGGGCTGTCAGGACTCTGGGTCCCACGGGCTGGAGACTTGGAGTGGCCCCTTCAGCCAGCCCTGTCTGCAGCTTGGCCCAGCCTCTGAACAACCCCCTGCAGAGGCAGCCCCAGTCCCATTTTATAGATGAGGATACTGAGGCCCAGAGGGGTCCAGAGACTTGGCCAAGGTCACACGGCAGGTTAGGGGCAGAGCCCAGGCTTCCTGCTGCCACCTCCCCTGAAACGCTTTCAAACAGGGAGCCTTTGTCTGGACCAGAGTGTGGGCGACCCACAGGGAGAGCAGCGTGAACGGAGGTGGACGGCGGGAATCTCTGGGTGTTAGGGGTGCAGGAGGAGCCGCTCGCTCCGAGGGCCCACTTCTGGATCCGGGTGTGCAGTCGGCACTCACCGCCCCTCACCCCACTCTCCCCACAGGCCCAAATACAAGGGCAAATACTGCGTGGGTGAACGGAAGCGCTTTCGCCTGTGCAACCTGCAGGCCTGCCCCGCCGGCCGCCCCTCTTTCCGCCAAGTCCAGTGCAGTCACTTTGACGCTATGCTCTACAAGGGCCAGCTGCACACGTGGGTGCCCGTGGTCAATGACGGTGAGTCCTATTGCCCGCAGGGACACTGAGGCCTGGAAGGGCAGAGATCCAAGGGCCAAGGTTGCCCAGTGATACAGGCACTGTCTGCTGGGGCTGCTGCTCCCTCCTGGCTCCCGTGGACAGATACTACCAGCCCAGTGGAGCCCCCCAGCCCTCCACGATGGGTGTCGTGGAGGCGGTCTTCCCGGTGGCCTCCGTGACTCCTGCCCTGCCCTGGTTGTCCCTCACGGCTCCTCTGCTTGGGCCCCCAGTGAACCCCTGCGAGCTGCACTGCCGGCCCTCGAATGAGTACTTTGCTGAGAAGCTGCGGGACGCTGTGGTCGATGGCACCCCCTGCTACCAGGGCCGGGCCAGCCGTGACCTCTGCATCAACGGCATCTGCAAGGTGTGCCCGGCTAGGAAGAGAGTCTCCAGCACTGCCCTCCCCACCCCCCTGGCAGGTCTCCCCTGGCTTCCTCCTGCTTCCCTCTGGCCACCCTGCCCAGGCGTCGCCTCTCAGCAAAGCCTCCCCACTCCTCCTGGGACCGGAGCCCCCATATCATCGGGCCTCACCCCCAGGCTCTGCCTCTGCACCACGGCCTGCCCGCCATGGCTCCTGAATGCTGGCTTTCGTACCGGCCCAGCCTCGGCCCGGAAACCAGAGCTCAGGTGGTAGCTCGACCTCCTGCTGGCTGGATGACCCCCAGCAGTGGTTTCCTCTGTGATAATAGAAAGGGCACTGTCCGTCCATGTAGCCACGTCACAGGGTTAAATGCAGTCATTTAACAGGGCATTGCAGGGCCGTGCAGGCCTCAGGGCCTGGCAGAGAAAGCGTCAGTGTTTGCTGACAATACTTAGACTTACTTCCAGCAGTATCAGTGCCACTCCCCCTGCCCGTGTCCTCGGCACTTTCTTTCCCCTGCTCCTGGGAAGGGAAGCCCCTGGGCGTAGAGGCCTGGGCTCTGGGAAGGACCAGCAGGGAACACTGATTCCTGTTTCGGGGAAATTCCTGTCCACGCTGGTCAGGAGCGCGGGTGTGCCAGCTCCCCCTGCCTGCTGTGGCCTTTTACAAAGCTTCTCCCGTCTCTTGTCTCATGCGATCTCACAGCACACCTTCACGGTGCAGGTGGTTCTCCCTGTTTCACATCTGAGGAAGCTGAGGCTCAGAGAGGTCGAGGGGTTTATGTGGGGTCAGAGGGCACAGCTGTGGTGGGGCCTCCGCTCCCTGCTCCGAGCTCTCTCCTCCCCACCCTGGCAGGCCCCCGAGGCTGGTGCCAGAGAGGGCTCGCCGCCAGGGGCCCAGCACCAGGGGTCTCCCCTCCCCATGTGTTGCAGAATGTGGGCTGCGACTTCGAGATTGACTCGGGTGCCATCGAGGACCGCTGCGGCGTGTGCCACGGCAACGGCTCCACCTGTCACACCGTGAGCGGGACCTTCGAGGAGGCTGAGGGCCTGGGTATGGGTGGGACCACTGGTGGGGGGCAGGGCACTCTTGACCTGGTGACCCTTCCTTGTCTCCCTTGAGCCCTGCCCACGGCCCCCATGGCCAGAGATGGGAAGCAGAGAAGCTGCCTTGCTGGGTCTAGGATCCTGGCAGGGGTCAGGGCACCCAGGCCCAAGTGCAGAGACCTGCCTTCACAGGGAGTCCTCCTGCCCCAGGGACCCCAGCCTGGGCTTATCAGGCTTATGAGTGGCCTTAGGAAGCTTTAGAGACCCCCCAGCTCCACTCACTCGCCTCAGGGCCTGTTTTGCATCCATTGCTTAAGTGCCAACTGTGTGCTAGGTGAGGGAGACACAGAGGTGAAGAGCTTACAGTCTCACCTTTTAGTGTGACAGATGCAGTGGAGGGAGGCCCAGAGGGCTGTGAGAGCCCTGAGGAAGGAGGTCCTGACATGGAGAGGTCAGGGAAGACTTCCTGTAGGAAGTGGAAGTTGAGCTGAATCATAAAAGACTCAGACGAGATGGGGAAAAGCATTACACGTGGAGGAAAGAGCTTGTGCCCAACAAAGCCTGGAGGCAAGAAAGAGCGTGCTCTGTCTGGGGACCTATCTGTAAGAAAGGCGGGGATGCCATAAGGCTTTGAATGCTAGACCAAGAAGCTTAGATTTCAGCCCCAGAGATGCAGTCCAGCGTGGTGGTTAAAGCTCAGACCTCAGAGCTTGATTCACATCCCAGCAGAACCCTGGTGCAAGTTATGTAACCTCTCTGTGCCTCAGTGCCCTCATGTGTAAAATGGGGATAACAGTAGTACCTATGTCATAGGGTTGTTACACCCGTAGAGTCCTCAGGGTAACGCCAGGCGCGTGATGGGTACTACTTAGTGAAGGAACAAAAGCAGGCTGTATAGGTATGAGGAGGATATCCCAGGGGAAAGGCCCAGTTAATTGGGGTTTTTAGAAAGGTCATGCTGGCCCCAGGTATAGGGGAGAGGCCCAGCCTTGTGACAGGGAGACCAGCTAAGGTTTCCCAGAGGAGGGTGGTGGGGCATGGGTCAGGGGGTAGGATTTGAGCCCTTCTGAGGCTTTGGTGATCTGGGACAGATCTAAGTGGGGAACCCAGAATCTTAAGTTAACGACGGAATCTTTGGCATCGGCAGGCAGGGGCAAGTGGAAGGAGAGGTGAGGGCAGGCAACAGCTAACCCTCTTACCTCTTTTCACCACCTGTGCACAATCCCTGGCCAACAGGGTATGTGGACGTGGGGCTGATCCCAGCCGGTGCTCGCGAGATCCGCATCGAGGAGGTGGCCGAGGCCGCCAACTTCCTGGCCCTACGCAGCGAGGACCCGGATAAGTACTTCCTCAACGGTGGGTGGACCATCCAGTGGAACGGGGACTACCAGGTGGCGGGGACCACCTTCACATATGCGCGCACAGGCAACTGGGAGAACCTCACGTCCCCGGGTCCCACCGACGAGCCTATCTGGATCCAGGTGACTGCCTCCTGGGGCCCAGGCTGGAGAGGAGCAGAGGTGGGATCCGTGGCTCCCAGCCGCGTGGCAGGAGCGAGCCCTGGGGCAGTCACAGAGCCCGGCTCCGGGCCTGGCCCTACCGCTGGGGCCTCTGCCTCGGTTTCCCCATCTCTAGAATGGCTCCATGGTATAGCCCCAGGTCCCAGAGGTGGCTGAGGTTGGCTCCTTTAGGATGGGCGGCAGGTCTGGGCAGAGGGAGAGGACACCTCATGCTCACGGGGCGCCCCCCTCTGCCTGCCCCAGCTCCTGTTCCAGGAGAGCAACCCTGGGGTGCGCTACGAGTACATCATCCACAGGGAGGCGGATGGCCATAGCCAGATCCAGCCGCCTGAGTTCTCCTGGCACTATGGGCCCTGGACCAAGTGCACAGTCACCTGTGGCACAGGTGAGGAGAGCAGTGGGCACAGCTACTGCCCAGCAGGGCCTTTGTCTCTGGGCACTGATGCGTGGCTCTAACCTCTGGCTCATTGCTTATTTGCTGGGCTGCTATGAACTTGGAATGCTGCTTCTGGGCCTCAGTTCCCCCATCTATATAATGGGGCTAGCATTGGCCCCATCTCATAGGTCCACTGGGAGAGTAAACAAGGTGAGGCAGGCACAGCATGTGGTGCCTGGCGAGCGCTCAGTGTGTCTCCCCCAGAGAGGCACCAGCTGCCTCTCCCTCTTCTCGCTGCTCAGCTCTGGCAGGTCCTGTGCCCGTGGTTCTGCCCCATACCTGGGATCTGACCCCTTCATCCTCCCAGAGCCTTACCTGCATCTCCGTCAGGATAAGCTCCTTCCTCTCCTCTAGCTCCTGCCACAGACAGGCTTCCCCGGGCCCCCCTCCTCCTCGGTGCCCTCCCACCCTTCCTGGGAGGCCCAGAGCCTGACACTCCTGGGCTGCTGGCCCAGGAGGGCTTCCCCAGTGAGAAGGGGGAGGGGGAAGGGAGAGAAGGAGGAGGGGCAGGGGAGAGAAAGAAGGAGGGGGAGGAGGATGGAGTAGGACAGGGGCAGGGAGGAGGGAGCTGGGACGTGACAAGGATCTCCCCACCCAAACTCTGAGCCTCATAGCCCAATGGCCTATTCACCACATTTACTTATTCCTTTAAACTCTTTATAAAATGTGTAACAATTTGACTAACTCTCACCCCCCCCTCCCCCGTGGCTTCTTCAGTCTCCCTTCCCCTCCCCCTCCCCCTTGGTGTCCAGGGGTCTCAGTATCAGGAATCTGGGACAGAGACATTTGAACATTCCTTGAAATGCTATTATGATGACAAATGAACACTGACCCACTAAAGCTGGGCGGGAATCTTCAAAAGCTATTAAAGGCATCCTACCCCGTATGAGTTAAATTTACAAATGTGAAAACAAATATATTTGATGAACCAGACACTGGGAAATTGTCTTTCAGCAAATCCGTGGCTTCCCACGTGGACAGAATAGGAATGTGTTGAGTGGCAAGTGGCAGGATCCTGATGAGTGGTAGCTGGAGCCGATAAGGGTTTACTTGTCTTCAGCAGTAAGAACCCCCAGGGAGGGTGCATAGTCCAAGCTGGCTGGATGGCCTGCCATGTTTTTAGGGACCACTCTCAGCCCCACCTTCCCCTCATGTGTGTCACAAGATGGCACCCTTTGCCCAGGCTTCTTGCTGGCAAGAAGAAGAAGGGGCAAAGGGCTGACTCTCGGGAAGGACTTGTGTCTTTTTCTCCCTGGCACGACTGTGTCCCAGACCCCCTAGCTGCATGGGAACTACAGTGGGGAGCGTTTTCAGCAGGTCCCATTGTTACCTTGAACAAGCCCTGCGTTCTATTAGGAAGGAAGGAGGCGGGTGGAGGGAAGACTGGAGGCTCAGGGCAGGGGTGAGTCCCCCTTCTGTGCCATAGGGGCAGCAGGGTGAAGGCAGAGCCCGTTGGAGTTGGTCCTGCCTCTGGGCCTCAGCGGGCGGTGTGGGGTGCGTGTGGAAAGGGAAGAGCAGGGCTCTGCAAGGGCATAGAGAGCGGCAATGGCAGGGGGAGTGAAGGACAGGACGAGTGCCGGGGCAGGGGGTGGGGAGGGCTGTGAGCTGGAGAGGAATGCCTGACTGGGAGGTCTGACGGATTTCTTCTCCAGAAATTTCTGGGCACTGATCCTGTTGGGAGGAGTGTAGACACTAGAGATGGCGCTAGGCCGTGGTTGGATTTGGCACTGGTTGCGCTCTTACCATGCGCCAGGCATGGGCTGAGCCTGCACGTCCGTGAGCACGTTATCCTCACACCTGACCTTCAAGGCAGGTGTTATCGTTACTCCCACTAACAGATGAAGACAGTGAGGTTCAGAGGGGCCAAGTGAGCTGCCCAGGCCTCCCAGCTAGGAAGCTGTGGGGCCAGAGCCCCTGCCCACTGAGCCTGCACACCTGCTTCCTCCCTAGGGGTGGGGGTGATGGCCAGGAGGACAGTGAGGAGGGGGCAGTGGGGCCTGTTCTGGAAGGGATCTGAGCAGAGTGGGGTAGAGCTGTGTCTCTGGGTGCAGCGTGGCTCAGGCAGGGGGCGCCCTGAGCGCCAGGCCCAGGCTGAGCCCCCATGGCCTCCCAGGGATGCAGAGGCAGAGCGTGCGCTGCGTGGAGCGGCAGGCGGGGCCCGTGGACGAGAGGCACTGTGAGCCCCTGGGCCGGCCCGATGACCGTCAGAGGAAGTGCAGCGAGGAGCCCTGCCCCGCCCGGTGAGCCCACCAGGCGCCTGACTCCCAGTGTGCCTCATCAGGGCGCCCCTGGGAGGAGCAGAGGGAGCTGGGCTCTTAGCCTTCCTTCCCAAGGCTGAAGCCCCAGCCCCTGGTTGCCCGCGACCTCAGCCTGGGCCTGGGTTCCCCCTCAATAGCCAGCATCAGCCAGGGACATGCCTGGTCGCTCGTGCTTGGGTCCCTGGATGTGAACACGGGCCTTGAGTCTTGCCCAGGTCCCCCAGGGGTGAAGGTGGCAGGAGCAAAGGGGACTGTGCCCGGGCACTGGGCTTTGGGGGCCAGGGGGCCATCCCAGGCTTGGAGCTCTGGGAACTCGTCCCCTGGGCTTAGGCCCGACCCTCCCTGAGCCCTGAGTGCCTGGGAGTCCAGGTGGCTGCACGCTGATGCTACCCCTGTGCCCCCACAGGTGGTGGGCAGGTGAGTGGCAGCTGTGCTCCAGCTCCTGCGGGCCTGGGGGGCTCTCCCGCCGGGCCGTGCTCTGCATCCACAGCGTGGGGCTGGATGAGCAGAGCGCCCTGGGGCCGCCTGCCTGTGAGCACCTGCCCCGGCCCCCTGCCGAAACCCCTTGCAACCGCGCTGTGCCCTGTCCGGCCACCTGGGCTGTGGGGAACTGGTCTGAGGTGAGCAGCACGATGGGAGGGGGCCCGCCCCCAGCTCTGCCATCGGTCTTGGGCTACAGGGAGGCAGAGACAGCCTTCGGGGAGCCCTTACTGCCGGGCACCGTGTGGGAGGGGCCTGGGGCATTCCAGGTCCGGCCCCATCCCCAAAGCCGCAGGGGCTGGGATGCCCTGGCCAGCCATGGCCACAAGTCATGGTCTCGAGCTGGTCAGGGCGAGAGAGGGCTGCCCGGGGCCCTGTACACTGACACTGAGCAGTGAGCAGGGTACCTTGCCAGGCCCCAGCTTCCCCTGGCCCTGAGCCCCTCACCCTGGCCTTCCCTTTAGTGCTCCGTGTCATGCGGCCCAGGCAGTCAGCACCGAAGAATCCTCTGCACCAATGACACTGGCGTCCCCTGCGCTGAGGACCAGCGGCCGGCAAGCGAGGCCACCTGCCTTCTGCCGCCCTGCCCGAGGGCCCTGGACGTGCTGGGCCCCGAAGGCTCAGGCAGCGGCTCCTCCAGCCGCGAGCTCTTCAATGAGGTCGACTTCATTCCTCACCGCCCAGCCCCACGCCCTCCGCCCCCCTCATCAGCCAAGCCGGCTGGCGTGGGCAATGCCATCGGGGAGGAGGACCCTGAGCTGGGCCCGCCAGGGCCCGTGTTCGTTGACGACTTCTACTACGACTACAATTTCATTAACTTCCATGAGAACCTGTCCTACGGGCCCTCTGAGGAGCCTGACGCAGACCTGGCGGGCACAGGGGATTGGATGCCCCCACCCCTGAGCAGTGCTGCTGAGCCTCCGGTGGGCACCCCCGTGCCTACCACAGAGCCTCCTGGGCCTGAGGATGAGGGGGCACTGGGAGATTGGTCCCCTGCTCCTTGGCCCAGCCAGGCTGGCCGTTCCCCACCCCCACCCTCGGAGCAGAGCCCTGGAAACTCCTTGGTCAATTTCTTATTTGAGGAAGATGCCCCCATGGGAGCCCCAGACCTTGGGCTCCCCAGCTTGCCTTGGCCCCCGACTTCAGTCAGCGTGGAGACGCCTGCCGCCCCTGGGAGCCAGAACAGGCTCCTGGGAGGGGGGGACAGCCACAGCCAGCCGCCGCCGCCTCCCTGGTGGGAGAGGACCAATGAGGTTTCCGAGGACAGCGAGGAAGCCTTGGGCCGCAGAGCGCCCCAAAGACCCAGCCCCACGCTGCCCGCCTCGTCCCCCGTCAGCACCTCCCACTCCTCTCCTAGTCCCGACACAGTAGAGCTGTGGACGAGTGGCACCTTGGCCTGGGAACCAGCGCTGGAGGGTGGCCCGGGGCCTGTGGACAGTGAGCTGTGGCCCACCGCTGGGGGCGCTCCTCCCACCGCCAGTCTGCCAGACACTCAGGGTACAGACAGTGCCCTGGAGCCCGGGACTCCCACCCTTCCCACCCCAGGCCTGGCTCTACAGGACCTGCAGACCCTGGCGATGCCAGGAACCTTCCTTCTGAAGGCTCCGACCGGCCTAGGGCACGTGCCTTGGGTGACTGCCCTGAGCCTGGGGCCCTTGGGCCAGACTGAGTCCCCCAGCCCTGAGACGCCCCTAAGCCCTGTGCTGCTGTCCATACCAGCTCAGGACAGTCCGGCCAACGGCAGCCGAGCCCCTGGGCCTCTGGACCCCAGCCCAGCAGAGGAGGGGCCCCCCGTAGACCTGCTGCCCGTCAGGAATGCCAGCTGGCAAGTGGGGAACTGGAGTGAGGCAAGTGGTGCAGGGGTCGGGGTGGGCCGGAGGGTTGAGCAGGACCTCACTAACTTGGTCACTTCCTCTGAAAATGAGCAGAGCAGGATTTAAGCCTTGTCTGTCCAGCCTCCTGGGTGGGTGGGGATTAGGGAACTGACAGCCCGTGGTGAGTGGAGGCTCTGTGAGGTGGGAGGAACTTTGCCCCAGCTCAGTCATACTGCCCTCCATGTGCCCCTGGGGCTGCTCTGCCCCATTGGGCCTCAGTTTCTCTTCTGAACAGTAGGGTGGGGCAAGGGGGCCTGTATCCCTAGGGTCCCCAGAGGTTCATTCCTGAGTAGCACAGGGGGCCGCTGGGAGGGCAGGGCAGGCACAAATGAGGGGCAGCCAGGGTGAACGGCCCTCTCATACTCTGGCTTGCATGCTTCCAGGGATAGGGAGCTCACCCCAGGCAGCTGTGTCAGTGGGAAAGCCTCCTCCCATGGTCCCCAGGCCCGGCGGGGCTCAGCCTGGGTCCTCCAGGTGCTGTGCAGTTCCTTGCCACCTGGTTCTCCCCTCAGGGCTCCACCTGCTTTGTCGGGCCTGTGAGGGTCTGAACTGCATGGCAAGAAGCTGTCCTGTGTCCCCTACCCCACCCCAACGTCCCCAGGTTGTTACCATAGGGGAAGTGAGCTGCTTCTGTTCAGATCCCTAGTTTTGGCGTGGGAGGGACAGGTTGAGGCCCAGTGAGGAACCCAGACTTCCTTCCCAAGTGATTCTGGGAAGCAGTGAGCCTTGTCAGCACAGCCGGGCCACCTCACACATGTCTCCTGTAGCAGGGACAGTTGGTTGCCAGGGGATTTGACTTTTCATCTTCATGGTCTCCTTGGGAGGTGGGTGGAGGAGCCCATTTTGCAGACGAGTTAACTGAGGCACTGGCGGGTCCCTCTCCCCTGGCTGGGGGGCTGGAGGGTGCAGGGATCTGCCCGGCCCTCATGGGCACTGCGTCCCTGCCCCCAGTGCTCTACCACCTGTGGTCTGGGTGCCGTCTGGAGGCCCGTGCGCTGCAGCTCCGGCCGAGAGGAGGACTGCACTCCCGCAGCCCGGCCCCAGCCCGCCCGCCGCTGCCACCTGCGGCCCTGCGCTGCCTGGCACGTGGGCAGCTGGAGTAAGGTGCGTGAGGGAGGAGGCGGGCAGCGTTGGGGCCCGGGGTGGAGCTCTGCGGCCCGTGGCCTGTGTTTGGGGTCAGCCATGGCCACCGGGGGCGGGGGTGCTCCGTGCTGCACATCTTTGTACTCTATTTCTAGCCTCTGGGATCATTCCATCTGTGTGTGGTTCAACCTGCCCCACTCCCCTTCTCTCACTGGTTGTATCCTTTTCTCTCCTTTCTGTCACCCTCGGGATTTCACTTTCTCCTTTGTTCCACTCTTTCTCCATCTGTCCCATTCCGGGGCAGCCCCTGGCCACGCCACCCGCCGCCCAAGGCTGGTCAGCCATGGCTTCTCCCTGGGGCCCTTAAGGGACTTGCCGCGGGTGGGGGTGAGAGTGCCCAACGCTCGCCCTGCCACAGCCCTCACCGCATCCTCGTGTGCGTGCACGTGGTGGTGGTGTATCCACACGCGGGACCCTCGGCCTCCAGTGCTCCCGCGGCTGTGGCGGGGGTTCCTCCGTGCGGGACGTGCAGTGTGTGGACACACGGGACCTCCAGCCGCTGCGGCCCTTCCACTGCCAGCCGGGGCCTGCCAAGCCGCCTGCCCGCCGGCCTTGCGGGGCCCAGCCCTGCCTCAGCTGGTACATCTCTTCCTGGAGGGAGGTGAGGCCTGGGGGTCTGGGATGGGAGCGGGGGTGTCCTCAGAGCCTAGCAGTGCCCAGACCCCTTCCCCCGCCCTCCTAGTGTTCCGAGGCCTGCGGCGGTGGTGAGCAGCAGCGTCTGGTGACGTGCCCGGAGCCGGGCCTCTGTGAGGAGGCGCTGAGACCCAACAGCACACGGCCTTGCAACACCCACCCCTGTACGCAGTGGGTGGTGGGGCCCTGGGGCCAGGTGAGCCAGCGCGGGGTTTCGTGCGGGGAGGACATGCAGAGGGGGGACTCGTGTCAGCAGGCATCCATCAGACCTTTGTTCACGCAGGGAGTTGTTGAGTGTGTCCTGTATGCCAGGCTCTCTGTGGTCCCTGCAGATACAGTGGTGGCCAGATGAGGTCCCCACCCTGCTGTAGCTTACAGCCCACCAGGGAGACAGACTTAAAAGAAAAAGCGATGTGCGCTGTGATGTCAGGGAAGGCCTTCTGCGGGGGGGGGACTTCAGAGCGAGACTGGAGGGGTTTGTGATGTGAAGGAGAGGCATACGGGAGCAGCAAATGCAAAGTCCTGGGGCAGGAGTGACAGACACAGGATGTTCAGGAGACTAAGCAAAGACCAGACTGGCGGAAGGGGTACGGGAGTGGCCAGTGAGGCCTCAGCTGGGCAGGACACTTCCTGCCAGGCCTGTTTGGGAATCTCAGTCCTTGTCCCACTGGCTGCTGAGGGACCCTGGGCAGGTTGCTTCACCTCGCCAGGCCTCTGTCTTCTCATCTGTAAAGTGGGGTTGTGAGCATTAGATGCTCCTCTCACACAGTGAGGCATTTAGCACAGGGCCTGGCACGATGTTGGCACAGATTAAATTTATTTTTACGGCTTTTTAAAAACATCAGACCCCAACTGATAAGAACAAAGCCTGACTTGGGATGGTGGGCCCTGTTTGAGAAATTTTCTCTCCCTTCCTTGCACTGCCCATGGGCTGCAGCAGGTCCTCCAGCCCCGGAGCCACTGCCCAGGCCTCTCAGGCATGTCCCATCCCGTGTGAGGGGCTGGCAGCTTTCCCCTGCGCTCTGCAGATGCAGTTCCTGCAAGCGAACACCTAGTGGCCTCTGGGGACAGGACCGACCCTCTGAGGAGGCTGGAGAGATGGGGCTGGGAACCATGAGCTAGGCTTCCTGGAGAAGGCAGCAGCTGCCCTGGGGACGCGCCTGGGATGCCCCCCTGCAGGGCTGGTAAGAGGATGCTCACCCCTCCCGCGCTCCCCACAGTGCTCAGCCCCCTGCGGTGGTGGCGTCCAGCGGCGCCTGGTCAAGTGCGTCAACACCCAGACTGGGCTGCCTGAGGAAGACAGCGACCAGTGTGGCCACGAGGCCTGGCCCGAGAGCTCGCGGCCGTGCGGCACCCAGGACTGTGAGCTCACTGAGCCTCCGCGTGAGTGCCCCACCCGGCTGTCTGCTGGGCGGGGGGTGGGCAGGGTGGACGGTGGGGAGATGGAGAGTCATGGAACCGTCCCCCTACAGCACTGGCTGACTGACAGGGAGCCACGCAGAGGCTGGGGCTGTGTTGGGGTCAGAGCCAAGGGGAGTCCAGCCCCGCAGGCAGCTTTCTTTAGCTCAGGGGTCTCAGTTACCCCCCGTTCCCAGAGCGAGGCCGGGGATGTTCCCGAAACTGTGTGGCGCTCAGGCCTGGGCGAGCCCCCATCCCCGGCTCTGGCCCGTCCATCTCCTGGCCGGGGGGGGGCTGCCCAGAGTGAGCAGCGCAACCGCAGGAAGGGGCCTCCCGCCTAGGGCCCTGCTAGCTCCCAGCAGCTGGTGGCTTCCCGGCCAGCTGGGTCCTAGAGGAAGAGCTTGTGGCAGAGGTGGCTCTGGACATAGACACACGCACACGCACATGCGCACACACACACGCTTCCTTCCTGCAGCCCAGCCACTTCCAGCCACCCCTAGCCACCCCCAGCTGTGCTGGAAAACAGGAAACTGGCCCTGGAGTCACACCTGGCCTCCCATCACCAGCTCTATGGTCTTGGGCTCCACGTCCCTGTCTTACGCATAAAGGGGCAGACAACCCCCATCCTCATAAATGAGGTCTTGGGGTGAAGAGCCCAGGAGGTGCTCAGGGAAGGTTGGCTTCTTCCTCTCCCTCGTGGACACTATCATCCCTCATCATGAGGTCAGGAAGAATGCCTAGGGCTACCTTTGTCAGTCAAGAGAATCCAGCAGCTCCTATGCCTATCAGCTGTCTGACTCCTGCCCCTAGGCCGGAGCCACCCTAGGACAGAGTCCTTGGCCCTCAGCTGGCATCCAGGGCCTCCAGGGACCTGCCGCAGTCTGCATTCTGTACCAGTGACTGGCTCCTTGGTAGCCCTTGGGCAAGCCCGGACTAGCCACTGCCATCCCTTGCTGGCCACACCACTGGGAGGGATAGGCTTCCTGCCCCAAATCCCATTACCTCAAGGCCCAGCAGAAATTCCACCCACCCCAAGCGCCCAGCCCTCAGCATTCATCCAGCAAGCACCTCCGTGCCTCCTGCACACAGCCCCAAGGTAGCTGCTGGCACCCAAGCGAGTTTAAGGGTAGAGGCCAGCCAAGGAAGTGACTTGCATGCCGAGACCCTGGAGTCCCCAGGATGTTTTGATGATCTGTGGGGCTGTGTGGCAGGACGTTTGGAAAGCCTGGAAACTTGGTCATCACGGTGAGGCAGCTGACATTAGCACGGCCACATCCGTTTGCCTGTGGAGGTGGGGTTACTGGCAGCGGAGGGAACTGGGGCCCCTTGAGAAGATAAGTAACTTGCCTGAGGCCACACAGTGGGAACAGGACGCAGGTCTGCAGATACGTAGGTTAGAGCTGCTGCTGAGAGCCAGGGTGGAGGAGGCTGCCCGCTGCCTCATGCCTTCTGCCGGGCCCCAGGGATGTCCCAGGGACAGGGCTGCCAGTTGCCTTCCTGCTTCTCCTCCCCTGGGATGTCTGCTGAAGTGAGAGGGCCAGGCGGCAGCTGGGGGCTGTCACAGGCAGCGGGGAGCAAGGCCGGGAGGCTGGAAGCAAGCCACTTCCCAAAATAGCTCTGATAAGCACAGGGCAGGAGGGCCCGCCAGGCCTCAGCCCCGGGCAGGCAGCCTCTCTCTGGCCCTCCTCAAGAGGCCTGGGCTCTGCTGACGGGCTGATGGCCCAGGCCACACCTGCTCTGTCAGGGCCTCCGTGCCTGGCCCGGGTGATGGGACTGTTCTGGTGTGTGACCCGGAAGCTGAAGCTGAGCGCAGCCCATGGCTGCAGGGGGCAGGGAGGTCTGGCAGGACGGGTGCATTTGGGCAGGGGCCACTGTAGGCTGGCAGGAGGCACCTGGGACTTCCGTTGTGTGCCAGGTCTCGTCAGGTCTCGCAGGGTCAGGGACCGAGAGGGGTGGCAGGCTCTCTGGCTTCTCGTGAGCACCTGAGGCGGTCAGGACTGGGGTCTCGGGGCCTCTCCTCTGGAAACCTGAGCCCAGCAGGGCCAGTTCTCCAGTCCTGGAGGTGGGGGCCTAGGCCAAGGGCAGGTGGGACAGGACAACAGCTGGAGATCTGTAACTCAGGCCTAGGGGAGCCCCTCCAGAAACAGGAGGCCGATGCTCTGGGGGTGGCTGCAGGTCTCCTTAAGGCTGTTGGGGGGCAGGGGGACGGCCCAGCTAAAATCTCAGGGAAGCCCCTCCACCCTGGGTGCAGGTGGGAGGAGGGGGGCGGTTCCGGTGCCCGCCTGCTGGTCCTGACCGCCCCCCCTCCAGCCCTAGGCTGTGAGCGCGATCGCCTGTCCTTCGGTTTCTGCGAGACGCTGCGCCTGCTGGGCCGCTGCCAGCTGCCCACCGTCCGCACCCAGTGCTGCCGCTCCTGTCCCCCACCTGGGCGTGGTGCCCCCTCCCGCGGCCGTCAGCGGGTTGCCCGCCGCTGACCCACACCCCGGCCCCCCACGGCCAGGATGCACAGCCAGACCGATGCACGGACCTCAGCACCCAGCAGGACCTCAGTGCCCAGCACGGGCTGCGGTGGAGCCCCGCCCCTCGCGCCCTAATGGTGCTAACCCGGCCCCCCGACAGTGGCAGGCTGGGGACCCTTCCCCCTCAGAAAAGGTATTTTTTTATTCTAACAGTTTGCCTAACATTTATTATTATTATTGTTATTGTTATACATAAACAGGCATCTGCCGTTTCGAAGTACAGCTTGGCTTCCTCTTGGATTGGGGGAATTTCAAGTCAGAAACTACACCTCTGCTGCGGCCGACAGCATCTTTCCATCTGCTCCTCTGGGAGGCCCACAGGGGAGAAGGGAGCAGAGCCCACGTGGGCAGGAAGGCCTGAGGGAGCAGAGCGGAGGAGGGCTTCCTAGAGGCGGTGTGTGCAGGGCTTCAGACGGCCGGGTAACAGGCGGCAGGAGCGTTTTCTGGGCACCAGGCGCAGCCTGGCAGAGGCCCGGGGGTGCTGGTCCCTACTCACAATCCTTCCACACCTCCACTTCACCAGGCCCCCCAGCCCTTTCCCCCATGTCCCCACTCTGTGGTCTTCACCAGAGACTTGTGTTTCACAGGGATTGAGCCACACGCCCTTAGAGGAGCAAGGCCCATCTGGTCACCAGCAGGGACTGCCCCCTGGAGTGAACCCCATGGACACATCCCCGGCCCCCTCTGCTTCATCTGTTAACTCTTAACTCTTTATCTGCACCAAAGGGGTGGAGGGAGGGGCAGTCTGGCCAGACACACCCTTCTCAGCCCCCACTTGTCCCTTTCTTTCATCTTCTCTGTACTCAGCGGTGGGGCTGGGCCGGTTGAGGCCAGGACGTATGGTGGCTTCTTCCTCACTGACAATCCCAGGCGCTGGGCTCTTGCTACGCTGACATGTGGTCCGGCTCCCCAGCACCTGCCACGCCAGCCCTTCCCTGCCTGCCACACTTAGTTCCATGGAGTCAGACTGTGGTGAACACACCAGGGAGCAGATGCGCATGAGGTGCTTTGAAGGTGTCCCGGGCCCTGGTGATGGGTGAGGAGGCCGGAGAAGGCTAGACACTGTCTCCAGGAAGTGACCTGTTGCAGGCACCAGCCCTTACCTCTCCTTATGAGCCTTGGACTGGACCGTTTTACAATCTGCTCACAAGTCCTACACCTGGAAGGGGTTTATCCCTTTTCTCCAAATGGGGGACCACCACTCATTCTATGCTACGGTGTCTGCCGTTCACAGACTGTGATGTGAATGGTGGTTCTGGAGCTCTGCGTGTGGTGGCTACTCACAGCTTGGGTGTGTGTGTTGGGAGCGGAGGGGGGATGAAAATCACTCCTCGGGGACTGAGACCAAGAAACGGTATCAGAGGCTGAAGCAGTCAGCAAGTGTCTGTCCCAGGGCTGGCCCCTCCAAGGGTCAGAAGGGTGCTGGAGTGCCCAGCTCTCCCATTTCCCATTCTCTGATCACACATCACACCCTATTTAATCATCCACACACTCCATGAAGCTGGAGTGAGCACCCCATTTTCAGATGAGGAGCCCAAGGCTCTGAGAGGGAGGTGACTGGCACAGGGCATATGCCCTGACTACACAGGCCTCAAGCTCCCATCGTCTCCTGCTCTGAGCTCTGGGCCACCTCTAGCAGCTGACCCCTCTGACCAGGTAGGAAGATGGCCCGAGCAGGCCCCACGGTAGCTTTGCACAGAGAGCAGTCTGGGGCTTGCGTGAGTTCAAGCGTCACCGCACTGTCTGAGAGTGGAGGGGAGTCAGGCTTGCTTCCTGTCTGTCTGCAGCAGCCCGGCTGGCCAGAGGAGGCCCTGGAGACCCACGGTGTGAGTAATGTCTTCCTAGGGATTTGCACTGTCACAAGAGCAACCCCTTACAAGGGACAGGGAGCAGGGCCTCTACTTGTGGGCCCCTGACCCACACACTGAGCGGGGGCTAGCACTCAGGTCCCAGTCACAGCTGTGCCACTGCTGTGTGCTGTGACCTCAGGAACCCCCAGCCTCACTGAATCCGTGTCCCAGGAGGATACAGACTCAACAGCCTGCTCTGTCTGGGAATCCTCACTGGAGCTCCCCCCCTCTCCCCCGCCACCATCGCACTGTAGAAAGACATTTGGTCTTAATCATTCTCGTGTTTTTCCGACGATGGGGGGTGCGGGGAGTGGTGTCCCAGGTGGCAGCTGGGACTGAGCTGTCAGCCTAGGCAGGAGGCAAACAACCCATGACTCAGGCAGGGCACGTCACAGCTGGTGGAAGGAGGGGTGCTTGCCACCCTGTGGCTGGGGGTTGCTCCGGACACAGGGAACTCCAGCTCTTGGCTCTCGGCCAAACCCAGTGCCTCCAGCCCTCACCTGCAGCTTGGCCATGGCTTCAAGGGACTCCCAGGCATTCAGTGCCACCTGCCCAGAGCAAACCAAAGACGGGGATGCAGAAACACCCAGCTGGAAGGTGAGGAGCCCCCCCCCCCCCGGCGCCCCCCCCCATAAGCCCTGAGGCACCTTCGAGCCCTTGGGGCTGAGTCCCATCACAAGTGACTGTAACTGCATTTCAAACCAGAAGGTTATACAAATTAGTTGTTTATTTTGCCTTTTAGTATGACAATTCCAAAATTTAACTTGAAGATAAGTACAGAAGCTGCTGTGACATAAAAGGAAAGAGTCACTTGGCAATGCCCCGAGTCCTCCACTGCTGGCATCCAGCCTCCTGCCTGCAAGGATGGCCCCAGGCATGCCCAGCACACAGGCAGAAAGGCAACACCGTGCAAAGTGAGGAGTAGGGATTTGTGCAGTAATACATTTAGTTTAAAAAAAAAAAAAAAAAAAGGACTGGCTATTTGCCTAGAGTACTTCCTATAGCAATAGAATGTAGAAACCAGAATTGTTCCCAGCACTCAGCAGTCTTGGCTGCTGTCGGATAGCTGTCGGCATGACTGCAAGTAGCCCCGAGGCTACCTGGGGTAAGAAGTGGGCCCGTGCATACATAAGGAGAAGTCAGTGATGGTCAAGGCTAGAGGCCAGAGATGGCACAGAGGTGCAGAGCGATTCCGGAGGCTCAGGTTTACATAAATACGCACAAAGGAGTCGTGCACGCAGAAGAACTTGTTATATAAAATAGATGTACATAATCTAGAAAACCTTGATAAAAATAGTCTATAAAAATATAAACTGTATTGAAAATATACAAAAGTATTAACAAATGTTCAACCCACACAAAACAACTCACCAACGTGAAAGCTGGCAGTTCCCACCTGGTGTGATGAGCACGGCTCCCCTTGGCCATGGTGTGTGTGCCCGGGAAGCAGGCTGGAGGCCGCCCCACCCTAGGCTATCACCTGTCAGAAGGGCCCTCCCCATGGGACCAGCAGGGGAGGCACTGGAGGGTACAGAGCAGCTCTTTCCTCAACAGCACAAGGAGAGGGGAAGCGTTGGCTCAAAATAGTGGGACCAAACCCTACAGTTCTGGAGGAAGGAATCAGCTCCATCCCGTCCCCAGTCTGGAATCGGGCCAAGCATTCCCTCTCCCACCCTCTAGACACCTAGCGCTTTATTCCAGAGAGGAGAACCTCCTAGCAAGGGTTCCTGGTCCACTTCCCCCACGATCTCTCTCTCTGCTCTCCCGTGCCCACTGCCTGACCACTGATGCTGAGAGCCTGGAAATACTAACACGCCACCACCGCTCAGGGCACGGCTGACACCGGCCACACACAGCTGGTCCCTGGGCCCAATTCAGGTGCTTTTAAGATGAGTCTTTTCAAGGCAGAACAGACAAAACAAGCATATTCCTAAAGGCAGCATTTTAGCCCACAGGACACAGCAGTTCCAGGGGGAAATCAGCTTGGAAACTGAAGTCTCAAGGAAGCTGGAGCTGACCTGTGGGGCCCCAACCCCATTCCTACTGCACCTCCTGGGCTGCTGGCCGCTGGGCTGACAGCAGGTGTGGGAGGTGGGGGCTGGGAGGCGGTCTCCAGCAGCCCCAGTGGTCCTGCGGGGGTCTGTGCAGAGTGGCGAGGCCGCAGCCCAACTCACAAGGCAACTTCCTGAAAACGGCAGGCCTCAAACAGCTGCTCCCAAAGACCAAAACGATGATAAAGTATGTTCTTGACACCCGAAAACAGACGAAGGCTTTTGGCAACATACAGAGGCCAGCTCCCTGTACACAGTGAGAAGTCAAATTAACCAGCTTGACCAAAGAAAAGTTGAGCTTGGTCTAGTACGCTGAAATGCCATCCTAGCTATGATACTGCTAGAAGGGTGACAGAAAAAAAAAAAAAAAAAAAAAAAGCTTATGAAAAAAGTGCTGCTTCAAACTACACTGCTTCAATAGTCTGTGTTTTGTATCAACTAAGGATTATTTCCAATTTTTTCCAGGTAGTGTAAAAAAATCCGTGTAAAATTTTCTTTCCTATTTGAGTAATACTGTCCAGGAAACACTGTCTCATATCTACACGTCAGGGATGGTCCACAGAGTGATTAAGCAAAAATAACCTTCCTTGCGGCAAAGCCTCTTTCCAGGCCTTCAAAACGGTAGTGCTCTAAGTCCCAGAATTACCTAGGCAGCCTCACATACTGGGAGCAATGGTGACCCCACAGGGGAGGCCAGCTGCTGAGAAAAAGGATGCCCCCGAGTGGCAGTGGGGAGGGGACGCGTCTGGGAGGGCTCGCCAAAGCTTTGACCTCAAGTGAAGGCTTCCCAGCCCAGGCCCTGGCAGCCGACCTCCTGCCGTCCCAGCCAGACACACTGGCTGTTCCCGAGGAAGCCACAGTTCCCAGCTGCCCAACAGCATTCACTCTGCAGCTGCACCGTTGCCCTGCAAAGCACCCCCGGAAAAGCTCCCTCCATCCCCCCAACCAAGGGTGGGCCTGCCGTGTAGGACGATGATCCACAGTTTCCTTGGAATCCCATCCACACGGGTAGAATGAACCAAGGGTCAACTCTCAGATGGAAAGAAGAGGTTTGCACAGAGCCTCGTGGAGCCATGCGGACAGTGAGCGTGTGGTGTCTGGAGAGCCAGGCCCTCCCCCAGCAGGTTGGGAGTTACTATTTGAAAGGCTGTGCGTGGAAGGGCAAAAGCTATCCCAGAAATGGGGCACGGCCAGCACCCTGAAGCCACCAGCAGAAGGTCTGTGGGCTTTCTATAGGCCGTTTCTGAAAAAGGGATGTGCTTCCTTTCCTAAGGAAGTCCCTTTATTCACACCAACCTTATGCCACCCAAAGCAGTCAGACTCTGGCCCAGGAGTGTGTGAAGTGCAGTGGGCACCCTCCACAGCAACTGTTTAAAACATTGCCCACGACGTACAGGAGGTACCACAAGGGGAGATGGCCCACGTAAGGTTTTCTAAGCACAGAGTCACCAACAAAGCTGACAGATGCTGTAAATAGGCTCTTGAAAATTGCCAGCTATAAGCCTAGCGATGCACTGATCAGGCGGAAAGCATGACGGGATACGAGTAGCCACGTGCCATGGCATGAAGATGGCTGTAAACAGATTAGACCCCCACCCCGAGTGGAAATGAGAAAGTGCAGTGTGGCTTTGGACATCTGCCCAGCAGACTTCCAGAGACCGCGGATGTTACATTCTGGCTTTGAAACGAGCAGAAACATCTCTGCAGTTCACCCTTTTGGCACACTTTGGTTGTGAAGGCAGGAAGAGCGGCGTCACGGGCTGGGAGTGGGTGGCACTCAGGAGTCCTCCTCCTCGTCGCTGACCAGCTCGCCCTTGTCAGGGCTGGTGTCCCGGTCACGCAGGAAGTCCTCCCGGATGGCCTCCAGCTCCGTCAGCTCCAGCCGGACCTTCTCCAAGTGGTAGGTGCGCCGGTTCCGGATCTGGCGCAGGGGGAATGGGTTCAGGTCCCCAAAGGAGATGCCGATCAGCTTCCTGGCAGGACACAGCACAGAGACAGAGCATCAGGGGGGCTCAGGCGAGAGCTCACACACAGCACTCATTTCAGCCCAGCCTGGAGGCCTGGGGGTGTGGGGAGGCGGACCCCGGACACCACGTTGAGGGCCTGATGTAGATATGTCACTCGGAGGCCAGCGCTCATGCAGAGGCTGCAGGGGCAGCCCCCGAACGCCGGCCTGGATCCAGACGCCAGCTCCGCCACACGCTCCCCATGGGATGCAGAACAGGGAAAGTGAGCCCCCTTTCCAGCCCCCAATTCCTCATCTGTACATTCAGATAACAGCGGTGCTGCCTCCTGGGCATGGGGTTACTCAAGTTGCCGCCCGTGAGCACAAGGACGGGGTCTGGCACTTGCTCAGCGATGGTGGGGGCCACGTGCCTCTGAGTCCTCGGAACCAGCATGAGGCCTGGCGCAGGGTGCGCTCAGAAAGGCTCTGTCACTGGACGGACTGACGCGGCGTGAATGGATGCACGGATGCCCGAGCAAACCTGGGGATAACTGTCAGACTCAGTGGTGTGACAGGTGTCAAGACGCAGTCTACGGAGAGACGTGCAGTTTGTGGGTTTCGTACTATCCCCAGGTCAAGGCACCCATCTACAGTAAATACTTTAAAATCACGGTACCTTGCCCCTAACCACTGGCCAGCGGTTTAATAAAAACAGGACTAGCAGGTGCCCAAGGCCTGGCTAAGGGCTTCCAGCACTAATCACGGCAGCCACAGCCATCTGGTGTTGTCACAGAAGCCGGTTCCTCGCACACTAAGCCCCCGCCTCCCTTCTGCCGGCCCCAGCAGCAGGGATCTAAGGCCTGGTGCTCTTGCAGACCCGGGAGAGGCTGTGATGAAACAGCAGCGTCACAGGGCTTCCTCCCCGCCTGTCAGAAAACAAACCGTTCGCTCCTTCCGCTGCCCCATCACGTGGGGTGCTTTACTGTGACGTGTACATGCCCTTAGCATCCCTCCCTCTTACATACATTTTCAAATTTTATTTATTTATTTTGTTTATTTGGCTGCACCGGGTCTTAGCCGTGGCATGAGGGATCTAGTTCCCTGACCAGGGATCGAACCCGGGCCCCCTGCACTGGGAACACGGAGTCTTAGCCACTGGACCACCAGGGAAGTCCCTCCCTCTTATATTTTTAAACACTCACGCCTTAGACATGCTTCACTCCAAGCCAGAGGATGCTCCTGCAAGGAGGTAAAGGGTCAGAAAGGCTGGCTTTAAGAGCCGAGCTCCCCAGAGCATGTTCTGGAACTCGTGAGCAGGAAAGGCCTACTCAGTGTGGGTCTCTGTGAAACAAAATGCTGGCTGGGGACTGGGAACCAGGCCTGCGTGACCAGCCCCTTTTCTCCAACAGCTATTGGTCACAGGCTCCATACACCTGAAGTCCAAGTGTCCAGGCCCTTCCTTGCTACAGAAAGCACTGCATTGGATTGATACTGTCCACTGCCTCCGTCAGGCAGCCACCATCAGCGCAGGCTGGGGCAGCACGGGGGACCGCACACCGCTCTGCCTCGGGCCTGGCAGGTGCTGTCGAGAGATGAGAAAGTGCCCCGTGTCAGCTACGTTCAGAAGACAACGCCTGGCGCGTGCGAGGCCCCGGAAGGTCCTGATTCAGAGACGGGTCTAATCTTGTTGCACCGCACCCCGGACCACATCTCACTCAGTCGCCTGCCTCCTCCTCGCAGAACCAATCAGGGCGCTGCAGGTCGACGCTCCTTGGAACCGCTAGTCTGGGGAGCTTATTAAAATACTGGGGCCCCAGTCCAGAGGTGGGGCCAGGGCATCTGCAGTCCTAACAACACCCACAGGTGATCCCGCCGCACAGGGAACTCTGGGTCCAGTGGACGCAGACTTCCTGCGGCAAACTGACAGGAAACTGCACGAAAGCCACTCACCAGGTGGCGCTGCAGGAGTGCGCAGGACGGACCGTATCCCAGCCAGGCCCACCACCCCTTGCGTCTCTGCCACCCGGCAGCACTGACAACCCACGCAAAACTGTTAGGGGCTGAGCAGGATGCCCTCCACACGCATTAGCTGTTGGAGTGAAGTTCACTGAACGCCACTCTTGTCATCTTGACCCGATGTGAGATTAACAAACGCTCTCAAGGTTCACCCCGGGACTCAGCATCAATCTTTCACAGGCAAACATTATTCTTGGATATCCTATTATTGTTAATATAGCAATAAGCTTGAAAACATCTTAAAAATCTACTTCCCAAGTAAAACATCCTAACGGTAGTGGTGATATCCAAGGAAGCCAGGTGTGGCCTCAGCCAGCACCTTCTCCCAGCGTCCACCTCCCTGGTCCCTTGGCCTCACTCAAGAGAACCACAGGGGAATGGTCCTCCTTGCCCCCTCTCCGGCCGCACATGCTCTCCTGCCACAAGACTCCGGCAGCCCCGGAGCCCTCAGCCCCTCCTGGCTGACCAGAGGCCTGGATGCTGCCCAACCACCTCTCCCTACCTCAGCCAAGGAGAGAAGCCCTCCCTCCCCGTCAGGTGAGCATATCATGGAGGGGGGTGGGGGGCGGGGAACTGGTGTTTGTCAAGTAGGTTGTCACCCATCAGTGGATCAAGGAATCGATTGAGTGAGTCATGAGGAGCATTTTAAATATGCAATAAACAGTGTATTTAGAAAATATATCAGAGGGTACAGCACAGGTCTTTGGCAAGCGCTGGAAATATTTCAACAAATTCTTTTGTTTCAGTTACATACACTCCAGTACGTGTGTCCTAGGTTGTGAGATAAAATGTTCTTATTATGGGTGGCAGTCAACAGGGTTTGAAAAACATTAATAAGCTCCAAATGTTTCTCAGTCAAAGGACTCCTGTGGTTTTCAAGAGGCCACAAGTCTGCTGCAGGGATCCATTCCCGTGCAGTACGGGCAGCTCCCAGCACCTCGGCACAGCGAACGTTAGCGCTGCCTCCGTGGTTCGCAGGGACGTGCGCCCTCACTTGCCCAATCAGCAGCAGGTCCACAGAACTCCCCTGGAGAACCCAGCCTTGGTCATCGGGGCCAGAGCAGCTGCCAACTGTAGTTCAGGGGACAACGAGGGTGGCTCAGAACAGGCAAAAAGTGTGTGGCTGGGGAGCGAGGGGGTGAAGAGATTCCTGAACGTTCAGCTTCCCAGGCCAGAAAGCCAGGGGACTTGGAAGTTCAAATTCCTTCTCCACCCCCTTCAATCTGCCCCCTCTTTTCTGTCTCTGGGGGCACCTCGCTGCAGGCTACCACCTCTCTCGCCGGGACCCCCTGGGCTCCTGCTGTCGGTCCTGCTCCAACCTGACGTGCCCTTTTGGTGTCTAACCCTGCAGGGACTTCCCAACACTCAGGATGAAGCACAAGGTCCTGGGCAGAGTCTACAAGGGCCTTAACAGCCCAGCTCTGCTCCCGCCCGGCCTCGATCCCTGCCGCGCCAGCCCCACCCTGGCCGAGCCACTGCGGCAGTTCCCCCAAACACGCCGCGCGCCCGCAGCCCTGCGAGCACACGGCTCCTGAGTCCCTCTGCCCGGGCTGCCCACTCCCCACCACCCCTGCCTGGCCCAGGTCACCCGGCCTTCCTCTGGCACTTGCCCCATCCCCGGGCTTCCTCCACCACAGCTCTGAGCAAACCAGGCCGTAACACTTCCCCACAAGTTCTTCAAGGACAGGGCCTGTTCCTCATCTACCATCCTCAATGCCTGGCAGAGGGCTTGCCGTGTGGTTGATACTCAGCAGGTGCTCACTAGACAAATAATGTGCTTTGGTTGCGGGGATTCATGTTTGTTGAATAAAGGATAAAAGCATCTTTCATCTTAGTTCCTCCCTAGTCTCTGGAGGCCGCTCCTTTCCCCCTTTTCCCTGGGAGGAAGCGCCCTCTCTCACCACTGCACACCTGGGAAGGCTCTGGGTTTGAGACGGCCAGGACAGTCCGTTCTCAAGGAAGCAGAGGTCAGGATCCCTGCCCTCCTGGACGTCTGGGGATTCCCCCAAGGACTCACCTAGCGTCAAGGATAGTGCGAGTGAAGTAACGGAGATACTTGAATATGGACATTGAATCTTGCAATTTCAGGATCTCCTCTTCCTTGTATTTAAAAAGTGCCAGGGCAAAGCGGAAGATAACCTGTGGAAAGGACAGGGAAATCTATGAGTAGAGAAGCACCGTGGCTCCAGGTACCGGCTCCAGGGATGGAAGGCCTCCCTGGGCCCTGGGAGCAGCCTGCACGGCCTGCCCTGGGGCAGACACTTGACCTGAGGTGCAATTTCCACCAGTGCCTTTCTTAATAGCAAAAAGGTTTCAACTCTTTGGTGGTTTTCAGCAACACTTCAGCCCAAACCAAAAATTTCCTTAAGGAGTAGAATCTTTGTGGAATCCTTCCACATTTAGCTCACATTTCTAGTCAATAGGCTATATAGAACTAGAAATAATTTTTAAATTAAATCAAAACCAGGGTCCTCTGATTCTGAAACTCTTAGAAAGCTCCACCTCCAGAGGCAGTTTTTATCTCACCTACTGAAACTAGGGTCTGAATTTCTGACTTCTGAATATGGTGAAAGAAAATAAATTTTTCTTTTTTTTTTTTTTTCTACTGATTTGTTTCTGGGTCACTGTGCTGACACCAGAGGGAATGGACTCCTGGCGGTCCTGCAAGTTCAAGCAGCTTTGGAACAAATTGCTTCGCCCACACGTAAGGGCACGGGCTGGCTTGCACCAACCTGAACTTTTTCTTATTTAGAAAACAGTATTTACAGAGATTAAATAGATTATCTTTCTCTTAACATCCCTACCTGTGGCCCAATAGGGAACACTGTTTAAGCCCTGGTTGAGAATTCTTTTCAATAATGACAGACTAGATTAAAAAGTTGATAATGTACTGTACTGGACAGAGTGTGAGGTAATATACACACTCAAACTTTGCCGGTGGGAGTAGAAATTGGTAAGGCCCTTCCGCAGGGCAGTTTGGCATTCTTGATGAGAACTACAGGGTCCTTTGGTTCTGGATTTACCCTGGACCTAGCCCTTCCACTTCTAGGACTAAACCTAAGGATGCACTTGCACCTACAGAAAGACAATTTTAAAGAGTCACGGCTGCAGAGTTTGATGTGGCAAAAGACTGCAAACAGCGTAAGTGTCCATCATCAGGGGACTGTTATGTAAATTTCTGGTTCCTCTGTACAAGGAGATACTAGGCAGAGTTTTAAAAAAAAAAAAAAAAAAGAGCCAGATCTATATGCCCTGATATGAAGCTATCGCCAATAAATAATAAATTAAAAAAACATATTTTAGATATACATAAAATACCTTGAAAAAAAGATACAGTACATTGAGAAGAACGGCTAGGAGACTGGGGATCTCTTTTCTACTGCACGCCCTTAGTTATATGATGTGAGTTTATCATGTGTTACTCACGAACTGATTTTTTTAAAACATAAAACAGATTGGGTGGGAGGCTTGTGGGCAGTAGGGCTCTGAAGTTGGCCCCCTGAGTCTGCCCCTGATACTCTGTTTGCTCTGGGCCTCTACGTCCTCATCCATACAGTGGGGATAATACTGCCATCTGTTTGACAGAAGTTGAGACTCAGACTGCAAACCATCAAAGCCCCCATGCCTGGCACAGGGTTTGGCAGAGACTCAATGTTTCTGATAAACGAGCAAATGACTGCAGTTTCCTGCGACCCCAGACCAACCTCCAGCAGCACCTGGTGCTGGGATCACTCTGCCCCTCGGCACCCTTCATGCGTCCCAGCTAAGCCGGCCACTCTGCTGCCACTGCCACTGCCCATGGAGTCATGCAGCAAGCAGACCCACCTTTGGTCCCTCGTAAAGGAAAGAGTCCCATATTTTAAAGAGGATGTCACTAACGACGCTATCCACAAACACCACCAGAAACCAGTTGAACGTGATGAGGGTGTAGTCCACTTTGTACTGTTCAAAGTGGGCATGCAGTCGAGGCAGCTTCTCACTCATGAGGTCTCTGAACACCCGCTGGTCCACCTGGAGAGGGAGCAAAGGGGAGAAGCGTCTGGGGGCTGCCACTGCACTGAGCAGGCCACCCGGGGCCCCGGAGGGGCTGCAGGCCCATCGCCACACACAGCAGCGCAGCTGTTCCAAGTGCGTGGCGGGCTCACCCCAGAGCGGACTGCTCCGCACCCACGCTGGGGTGAGCCCGAGAAGCAGCTGGCCTTGCACACTGCAGGTGCTCGCCAAGTGCCCCCTGGCTGTCATCCTTTCCACAGGGTATGGGGGTGGGTTCTGTGGCCTGAAAGCCACTCCTGTACTCAAAATGCCCCATGAAAATGGGCTGCTGCAGAGCCGGTGGCGTAGTCGGTCTTGCTAATCCACGTGGAAATACAGGGGGTGCTGCTGCAAAGGGCCACATACCCGAGTCCCGGGCCAAAGAGGAAGTGTGATATCACCACATCCATTCAGCAAATATTTACTGGGCTGCGTGGGGCAGTGAGGGAGCAAGGACTCCAGAGTCAGCTGGATCTGAGTTTGGTTCTCAGCTCTACCACTTTCTAGCTGGGTGGCCTTGGGCAGATTATGTTCTAGACAGCTCTGTGCCTCATCTGGAAAACAGTTAATGATCTCTCCCTCCCAGGGCTACTGTGAAGATTACATGAGACTTAGGTAAACACATATCAAAATAGGTGGCTGTTACCCCTCCATGCTCTGTGTCAAGCAGGGGCCAGTGCTGGGCAGAGAGTTGAATCAGGTTCAGCCCTGACCTCTAGGAGCTAAAAGACGAGTGGGGAAGCCAGATGTATGGACTGTTACGATAGCTGTGGCCACCAGGGCTTGGTAAAGATGTGTTTACAGAGCATTACAGAGCCCCGGACGGGTCCCAGCCAAGCCTGGAGGAGAACAGCCCTGCGGTGGGAGCACAGGATTCTGGGCAGAAGGGGTGAGAAGGACGCAGCTCAGCCTGGCAGAAGCACCAGGTCCCTGAGGGGCAGACCTCACCTACAGGCCAGGGGCTTTTCCAGCCTTTGTCTGTGACCCACAAGAAAATATACATCAGCCATCACCTAGTCTGTGTGCACAGAAGAGAAACAAACTCACAAACAATACTTAACCTCACAAAGTAGGACAGTTCTACTCTATTCAACTTAATTTGATGAAAAAAACAAAAAAAGCTAGTGCCAATCCCGATTACTCATGTTTGAAAAACGCAGCAGGCAATGAAGGAGAAGCGTTAAGAGGCTTTAAGCAGGAGAGTGATGTGGTTGGATTTGTACTTTAGATCCATCTCTCCACCTGAATCAGGGGGCCAAGCTGAAGGGGAAGCAAGGCCCCATGGAGGCCCCACCACACCCGGGGCAGAGGTGATGAAAATCTGAACCAAGGAAAGGTGGTGGGAGGAGAGGGGCGCCTGGATCAGAACTGTGTAGACGTAAAGTCTGTATGAACCTACGGACCCCTCTGCTGTCAGAGGTCAGGAAGAGGGGTGTTCAGAATACACAGGCTTCCCACAGGGGCATGGAGAGGGCAGAGTGTGGTTCCCTGAGGCCGGATCATAGGAATGAGGGCTGGGCTGGGGGAGACTGGGACATGCTGGTGCCCGAGGGGCATCTGCAGCAGGATAACTGCAGCCCACCAGAGACCCGAGGCTGAGGCTCCAGGGCCTGGGTGGAGTGAGGTCACCTTAGGTGAGTGGTGAAACCGTGAGAAAGAAAGAGACCAGCAGAGGAAAGCAAGCCACAGATGCACAATGGGCCAAAGCCAGGCCGTCCAGGAACGAGAGCGCAGTGAGGAAGAGCCAGCTGCACGGGAAGTGTATCACCTCCTTAGCGTTCCCCGAATGGTACACTGTGAGGGGAGTGTGAACCAGTACAACCATTTAGGAGAGCAATCCGGCAACACCCAGGAAACAGGAAGCCTCACCCTACAGCAAGCCTACTCCTAGGAATGGATCCCAGAAAAACCTGCCAAACTTTCACCTGCATATCAGTCAAGATAAGATAGAAGATGTGATAATTCTTGGGATTACTGGGATACTAAAATAACTAAAAACAATCTAGATAAATGTTAAAATGACATTTTAAAATGTCCTTTTTTTAGGACAATCCAAAACTTTGAAAATATCAATTGTTTATCCTTTTGGGAAGGTTTGCTTTTCAAAAAAAATATAGAAGGCATTATAGTCAAAAATTTTTTTAAAAAAAAGAATGTTACATAGGTTCAAGTAGGTATCATTGGTTGAAATTTAAAATTTTAAAAGGCAAAGTAACTTAAAAAACTAAAAAACATTATTTTTTACAGAAATGATTCCAAAGCATTGTAAAGTCACCCTAGGGTGCACAGAGGATAAAATACAGGAATCATGGTTGGAAACATACATTTTTGTCCAGTTTGCTTTCTGGCTAGAAGAGACAAAATTTTGAAGATCTAAATTTGCTGAAATGAAATATAATTAAGTTTTCTTGGAAGACTTAAAAAACAAAAGTATATAAGAAGTTATAGAACTTCCCTGGTGGCGCAGTGATTAAGAATCCACCTGCCAATGCAGGGGACACGGGTTCGATCCTTGGTCCAGGAAGATCCCACATGCCGCGGAGCAACTAAGCCTGTGCACCACAACTACTGAGCCTGCGCTCTAGAGCCCGTGAGCCACAACTACTGAGCCCGCGTGCCTAGAGCCTGTGCTCTGCAACAAGAGAAGCCACCACAGTGAGAAGCCCGCGCACTGCAACGAAGAGAAGCCCCCACTCGCCGAAACTAGAGAAAGCCCGCGTGCAGCAACGAAGACCCAGTGCAGCCAAAAATAATAAATTTATTTTTTTTTAAAGTTATAAAACCATCCCATAGTGTGCAAAAAGTATCAGTCTCTCACCTTCTCACCCACGTCCACTTCCCACCTCTGTAAAATTCTGATAGGTGGACCAACAGCTGAAAGGCAAGTTGTAAAAGCAATCCCACGCATGCATGTGCGGTAGCCACTCTGACAGGCCACTCCTGGACATCTTCTTCGGTCAGCTTCCCTGGAGGCCCAGCTCCTCCCACTGGGCAGGGTCAGCATCACTCACTAGTGATGGGTCTTCTTTTCTGCTGGTGCTATTCCATCCCTCAACATTTAAACAACGACTACATATTTGCACACACTTCATGCTTAGCACTGGCCAGGGCTGGGGACAAGAGACAACAGGACAAGGTGCTACTTTTAAGGGGTTATAAACGGGCAAGGGACACAGACAGCTGACCATTGGACCAAGAGATGGCGATGTGATGCACTCTGCCCAGAGGGACTGGGCTGAAAGTGCCTGAGAGGAAGGGACCAGTCAGCTGGCCTTGAAATGGGAGAAGAACGAGGCACACACCTCTGCTCCCAGGTAGGTGGCAGATGGTGTCTTGTTCTCGAGGCTGCCGGGTGCTTGGCAGATGGCTGGCGTGGGGCAGGCTGCCAGGGACACTTGCTCGGGCCTCTGTTCAGCCCCTCTCAGCTCAAGAGGACGTGGAATGACTGTATTCATCTCTGTGTCCTCAGCGCCTAGCGAGGTCCTGGCGCACAATGTGCACTGAACTGCCGGAGAAGCTGCTGAGCGTCTGGACTGCAGCGCAGCGTTAAGGGGCTCAGGCACTGGGCTCTGGCAGGAGGCAGCTGACAGCGATTCGCAAAGTACAGCGCTGGGGGCTGACTGCACACACAAAGCCATCCGCATTTTACGAGTGGCCTTATGCAACGTCCATCATAGGAGAATGGTTAAATACCTCAAGTCCATTCACCCAATGGAATATTACAGCCACCAAATATGATGGTTAAAAACTATATAACTGTATGAGAAAATGCTCATGCTGTCATGTGAACCAACCAGGATAATCAGTCTCTCAATTTGGATACCTAAACGTATTGGGAAAAAGTAAAAAGTAAATATATCAAAATGCTAACTGTGATTCTCAAGCTGGTAGGATAACAGGTGATTTTTCATTTTCTTAATATATATTTCTGTATTGCCTAACTTCTGACAGCATCTATTTCTTTTAAAGTCAGGGGGAGGGACTTCCCTGGTGGCGCAGTGGTTGAGAGTCTGCCTGCCGATGCAGGGGACACGGGTTCGTGCCCCGGTCCGGGAAGATCCCACATGCCGCGGAGCAGCTAGGTCCGTGAGCCATGGCCGCTGAGCCTGCGCGTCCGGAGCCTGTGCTCCGCAACGGGAGAGGCCACAACAGTGAGAGGCCTGCGTACCGCAAAAAAAAAAGAATCCACCTGCCAATGCAGGGGACACGGGGTCGATCCCTGGTCTGGGAAGACCCCACATGCCACGGAGCAACTAAGCCTGTGCGCCACAACTACTGAGCCTGCGCTCTAGAGCCCGCAAGCCACAACTACTGAAGCCCACATGCCACAACTACTGAAGCCCGTGCACCTAGAGCCTGTGCTCCACAACATGAGAAGCCACCGCAACACGAAGCCCTCGCACCACCACCAAGAGTAGCCCCCGCTCGTCACAAGTAGAGAAAGCCCACACACAGCAACGAAGACCCCATGCAACCAAAAATTTTTTTAAAAACCCTTAAAGTCGGGGAAAATGTCTCTTTAGAGTTTACATTTATGTTGATGTGACAATGTGAGGCAAATTTTATCTTAAATTCACATACTTAAAATAGGTCTTCCCCTTCTGCCTGTAATAACACTATTAATAATAATTTTATTGAGTTTTTACAGTGTTCTAATCATATTAAACTCTTTTAATGCATCATCTGAATTCAACCTCAGACACTCTGTAAGAGGAGAATATGACACTCATCTTACAGACAGGGAAACTGAGGCACAGAGACGTTAAGTGATGTGGCCAAGCTCCACAGCTCCAGGACAGGGCCTGTCTTCCAACCCGGCCATGTAACCCCGAGCCAAGCACACTGAGCACACCGAGCACTGATGTGCTCAACCACACACCTCAGTGGGACTAAGAAAGATCAGTGCTTCATTCTTCTCATTCAGAAACACTGAGTCATCTGAATTTTTTTTTTTTTTTGCGGTACACGGGCCTCTCACTGTCGTGGCCTCTCCCGTTGCGGAGCACAGGCTCCGGACGCGCAGCCTCAGTGGCCGTGGCTCGTGGGCCCAGCTGCTCCGCGGCACGTGGGATCCTCCCGGACCGGGGCACGAACCCGTGTCCCCTGCATTGGCAGGTGGACTCTCAACCACTGTGCCACCAGGGAAGCCCCCATTTGAAATTTTGAAGCTACTAGCTTCCAGGTGTCCATGAACATATAAGACTTTCTTTACTGACCTCTTTATTCGCACCTGACTGTGCCAGCTGCCTCTTCCCGCTGCTGTTCATTTCCTACTACTTTACCCACTATCTTAACAAAAACTAATCTCTAGTTTAATTAGCAAAGTGAAGCGATCACAGGGAGACCAGATGGGCTTCTCCGGGATCAGGTGACATCCATGTAGCTGGGACAGGAACCCAAAGGAAAGCCCGCTCTGTAGGAAGGGCAAAGCTCACCCTCCTGCCGTCCTCCCACAGCACTCCAAGAGGCAGTGGCGGGGCAGGGGGAGAGCTTGGGCCCAGAGCCACAGATGTCTGAGGCCAAACCCCAGCTTGGGCTCTCCGTGGTGGCACCTCAGGCAAGATGCTTAGTGGATTTGATCCTCAGTTTTCTCCCAAGTAAAATGGGGATAACCATACCTCCACTCACATGGCTTTGTGCAGCTGTGTGGCTGCTAGCAACGGGCTGGGGCTCCCTTTCCCTGGGCAAAGAGCTCACGTGAATTCAGACACTCACTTCTGGGTGCGAGAGACACTAAAATGAAAGACAGGGCTGCAGCCCTTAAGCTGGAAGACAAGCAAGCACGCAGGACGACCCAGGATGATAACCACTGTCACCGAGGCCTGGGCCAGAGCAGTGGGAACGGGAGCGGGCCCTGAAGTCAGCTTTGGGAAGGCGGGAAAGTATCACAGAGGAAGGGGCACATGAGCTCAGGCTGAGCAGCAGCTTTCTAGGGAGGTAAGCGGGGCAATGCCGTCTAGGTAGTGGAACTGTGTACAAAAGTACACAGAGAATGGCGTACCACCAGAGGACAAGGGCTCCGTCACAGGGCATGCTGCGCTCCCAGCAGCCCAGCAAATGGGCAGGTCAGGGTGTGGAAGGAGGCTGGGCTCTGCCCGGAAGGCGGGGGGTGGGGCGGGGGGTGGTGAGGACGTGGCTGAATCTGTGAGTGAGGCGGACAGAAGGGCTGCGTGAGTGAAGGCAGGAAGAGAGGAGATGAGGCAACTGCAGTGATGCAGGAGAGGGGATGGTGACCTAACAGTGAGGAGCGAATGAGAGAACCGATCTGAGAGCCGCCATGCGGCGGCAGTGATCAGAAACAGCAACTCCAGGGACACAGAGAGAGAGGAAGGAGTGGTGCAGGCTGACTCGAGTTCCTGGCCTGGGGAACTAGCGGGTGAGGGGGCAGTACAGGTGGTAACAGAGGGCAGTAGTGAGGATCCCTCCAGAGGCAGAAATACAAATAGAAAGTAAAATTCAGGGCTCAACTAGGCAAACAGAAGCCACGCTAAACATTTATAACAGGGATTTACCCAGGGCAACAGTCACACTGGTGACGGAAAAGCTGAGAAACCAAACAGTTGATAGTGAGGCAGTCCAGAGGCCAGGGCAGGAAGCCACCCCCAGGCTGGAGCAGGGAGGTCCCCGCTGGCATGAAGAACCCGCCAGACAGGAGCTGGCACCACGGAGGAGACAGTCACCGGCAGAGGCAGTACCCAGGACGGAGAGGGAGAAAACTGCCTTCAGCTGCCGCGCCCCCCTCCGCTGGCCGACACAGGAGCTGGAAGACAGCCTGCGGGCCAGCTGTCCGGACAGGAGTAGAGCAGTGAGGGCAAGGAGTGGCTGTGAGCAGGCAGGCCAAGCACTGGCACGAGCCTGGAGAAGAGGATGCAACGAGGGCAGACACGGGCACAGCTGCGGTCAAGAGAAAAAAGGCTCTTGGGCAGGACTGGACCAAATGTCAGACACAGGAGGAGGGCTGCCAGTGGGGAAGCAGGGAAAGGCCATTACAGAAGCCAGTCACGGCAGCACCCCCAGCCCAGCAGAGGGAAGAGATGCCCTGGGCTGCAACGGCCAAGGGTCTGGTCCAGAATCAGGACTGTCCCAAGTGGAGACAGAACCCCCGGACTCTCCCAGCCCACATCATCCTACCCGCCCCCTGGCTTCAGACTCCAGGCGTGGTGGGCATGAACTGTGCTTGTTTAGATCCCCTGCTGTGGGCAGTACTGACAGCCCCCGCGCTGCCCCTCTGGATCCATCACCACATTTGTTTACAGAAGCCATGTCGCCCCCGCTGCTTCCAGCCAGTGAGTGAGCAGGGAGGGCGCTAATGCAGCCCGTTCCCACTGAGATGTGTGCACCTTTAACAGGTGACGTTGGCTTGAGGACGCCACACGGGCCTGGCCAAAACTTTCTCAGAACCTCACAGTAGGCTGGGATTTTTCCCACCTACCCAAACCTCCTTCCTTCCCCTGGTCTGGGGGTTCACGGGGCCTTTCCCAGTCCCTCCCCTAGATCCTTCACAGGTCTTTTTCCTCAGAATCTCTGGCACATCTGCTTCTGCCTTGGTCTCCACTTCTTGGAGAACCCAAGCTAACACACCAAGCTCCCCAGGCACCCCTGGATTGTGACTTGGCTGGCCAGGCAGGCTGAGCCCAGAGTAGACAGTGCTGAGCAGTGACCACAGAGCAGGTCTGCAGGCCTGGTCTGTTTCTCTCTGGATGTAGCAATCACTCTGCTGGCTTCCAGGGCACTAAGTGAGCCTGACCTGGCACTTGCTCACAAGCAGCCCAGCCCAGTCTCCAGGGCAGGCCCAGCCTCGGTGTGCACCTCGTTCAGGGGTCCACACACATGGAGCCTCCCCCACCAAGGCTTAATTCAGGTCACATTTCAGCTCTAATTCTACAGGTTTTTGACTAGAAGCACAATATTTTTAGAAGTACCTGGGATCCTAAAAGAGTCTTTGTGTAATAGTCTCGAGGCATGAAAACTTCCACTATGGTGACTAGACACCAGAAAGCGTCTTCTTGTTCCAAGTATAGGAGGGCCACTGCCACCAATCTACAAGCAAACGGAGAACAAGGTGAGCGCCAGCCTCCTAGCCCAGACCCGGGCAGCACGGCCCGTCTTCCCAGAGGCCTCTGCAGCATGCTGCACTCTCTCATGGCCACAGCAACTTCTAGTTCTCCAAGAAGGTACACTAAACGAGTGTTCCTCGGCGAGGGTGGCATTTCCTAGTTTGAGAAGCAAAGCTACATCCACATTGCTTCATTTGGTTTTTGTTTAAAGATGATGAAATTGTTTCCCAATGAGCAGGCAGCCTCATTTTTTAAAATGTTTTCATGATAAGATTTTTGCTAATGCAGCTAATTCTTCGAGTTTTTTGTTCAAGAAGTTCCAACTAATCCTTTTATGCACAAAAAATCCAGGGGTGAATATAAGGGGAAAAGAACACATAATGGTTTAAAAACAACTTTCTTGATACCAGTCTACTTGAAACGGGGCTTCAGACAAATGAATCACTGTGGTGGGGCTTTCTCAAAGAACTGCATCCACAGCACACACGTGGGGTGGGAAAGGGGACCGTATGTATCACCTGTTACGTCACTCACAATGGAAACTTGGGTCTGGCTAGTTACATGGTCACCACTGAGAGGTTACTCATCCAGTAACCCCAGGTTTGGCTCTGAGCGGGCATTCAGGGCAGAAGGCTGAAAAGGAAGAGGCAAGAGAAAAGCCCCCCTCTACATATCCAAGAAGCTCTGCTCGCGACATGAAGCTTCTGTGCATCACTTACGGAAAACCCTAGAGTCACTTCTCAGAATCTGTTTTTGTTTTCTTCCTTGGATAAAATTATAATGAAATCTCAAAAGGTTAAAAAAAAAAAAAGAACTGGGAAGGGGATGCCTTGAGTAGGCATGAATGAGATGAAGAGTAGAAAGGTTACAACAGGTAGAGATGGACAGGGAGAGAAAACCAGGACATGCACAGCACCTGCGGACGCCAGGAGAAAGGGTAGAGAGACTGAAAAGAGCAGAGCCTTTGACGACATCACTTTTAGTTAACTGATGTTCCAGATGACAGGCCTGAATCACTGAGGAAAGGCTAGCATTCTTCTGCTGAAGTTCTGGGTTCACAGTTCTGTTCTCATGTACAAAATAATGTGGAGAAAAAAAGTCCAGTAAAACGGTTAAAATTTAGAGGTCCTAATGGTGATGGTACGGAGAAAGATTTAATTTTCCGGAAAGTCTCCTTATGTGTGGAACAGCTGATTCCATGACAATGTCAGATAAATGGGGTGTTACTGCACCCCTAACAGGCATGCTCGAGTCCTCGCCAAGATCCCTTAAGTTTCGGAGGTTTTTAGCTTCCAGGAATTTTTAGACTGAGTATACAATGTGAACTGTGCATTTAAGCAAAACAAGGCTGCTTTGTTAGGCAATAACTTATTTACAGGCTTTTTTTTTTTTTTAAATGGGGACCATCGAGGAGCAGCCACAGTCCCTTTTACTTTCAGGGCCCAGAGAGGGCACCCTGTCCTGACCACCACAGAGGCAATGACTTCCTGGAAACCACTGGTTTCAGGTCTTAACCAACTAACATTCCAGTTTACAAGCTTTTCTTCCTGCAATACTCTCATTTCAGATGCAAATAGACAGCCCTTATCTGGAGGTCAGTATCCAGCACAGTTGAGGATTAAAAAGGCCCATGAGCTGCCAGAATAAACGTCAGCATTCAAAACTCAATGCATGCACTTGACTTAAGGAGAACTGCTAAAGATGGCACACGGAGCTTCTTCATTCTTTGTCCATATTTCTAGCAAGCTCGGTTACCTACTTTGATTACACAGAGGAATACAAAAGGACTCTAATGACAGCAGCAGAAGTGCACCAGCGAGGTAAGAGACAGACAGGAGGTAAAAAGCAGCCACAAGCACTCAAAGTCCAGTGATGGGGAGCAGCTCCGTGGAGAACAGACCTCAGTACCTCCCGTGGCCTCATCCTGGTGCAGCTCAGCTCAGAATGAGGAGCCTGGATCATTTAGAGAAGAGGAGAGGCTTTTCAGCGTCCTCTGCCTATGGAAGCAGGGAAGTATGCCAGACCTGCAGAAGGCTCTCATCTAAAAAAAAAACAAGTTTGGGCTCTTCAAGGGCTAGGTTTAACCAGCTGAAAAATTGTTTGGGGCAACCTCTTGATTGACAAAGATCCTGTACAAACAAACAGTGGCCTTGTTTTCACATCAAGCATTATAAATGAATGATAGCAAACTTCTGATCAAAACCTGAGTGTGATGAGAACAACAAGGAATCAAAATGATTTCTCATCTTGTTGTTCCAAATAGGTTGACTTTGGTGTTCTTAATATTGGATTGGCCAAAAAGGTCATTCAGAAAACCCGAACGAACTTTTTGGCCAACCCAATACTTTCCAAAAGCATGCCTGTCTCTCTCAATGATTCTAGAACTGGGGACACTGCATGCCTGTCTCTCTCAATGGTTCTAGAACTGGGGACACTGCATAAAACGAGCTTACTGCAGCTACTGATATGTATTTCCCTTAAAAGACTGGTTTTTCTTGGCTCACCAGGAGGGGAGGGGGCCGTCAGGCAGCGCCTGGAGCTACAAGTTATCTTAACAGCAGAGAGGAGACCTCGTGGGCCAGGCACCCACCTGTTTAGACCTTGGCAGTAGCCAATGTCTGGATTCCGCCAGGAGAAGGCGAGCAGGACGTTGCGCAGCTTCTGTATGCCTTCCGAGGTGGGGCACGAGTAATGTTTGTTGTTGGGCAGAGTCCGCAGCAGGTCCAGCTCGATCTGCTTGGAGGCCGGGTTCTGTTTCTCCAGAGCCTTCTGAAGCAAGGTCTGGAAGTAACCAGGCTTAATGCTGTCCTTGAATTTCCTGGTGTGAAGGTCCACACACCACTTCCACACCTTGGAACGGTGCTCATGTGGAATGCCCGCACGGATCAGGTTCTTTAATTCTGGAGAGCACATCATCTCCCTGTTCACTGTGCTCGCAAAATAGTTTTCCCACTTGACGCCAGTGGAAACCTCCTGGTTTTCTGTGAGGTAGAGAGTCTTCAGGTCCAATGCTCGGACTTTGGCAACCAACTTCTCTTCCTCGTCATCCTCTGGGACAGTCCTAAACCCATAAATGTCATATTCACTGTTGAGAAAAACAAAAGGAAAAATTAAATGATGCAATGTGGCAAAAAGGCCAATGAAACAGAAAAGAGAACCCAGAAATCTACCCGTGTGTAAATGGCACTTTGATATATGACCAGGCATTTCAACTCAGTGAGGAAATAATAAACTTCTCAATAAACAGGGTGAGAATAACTGGCTATCTATATGGGAAAAAATTACGTTAGATCTTTCCTTGATACTATACAGGAAAATAATCAATTCTAGATGGCTGAGGTGCTAAATGTGAAAAGCACAAAAGAAAATACAAGCAATACTGCAAATACAAGGCTGATGAATTTGGCTACATTAATATACATGTGCATGTATGTTTATATAGCCTACATATACACATCCCTAACACTTATGCTCGAAAAATGTTTTAAAAAGTGAAAAGACAAGGGAGAAAACATTTGTAAGACATTAGGGATGACAAAGAATTAAGAATTCTTTAATTCTTAAAAAGAAAAAGAATTATTCTGCTGTGGTAGGTAGAATAATGGCCCCCCAAAATGTCCCTGGAACCTGTGAATATGTCACGTTACGGCATGTGGAATTACAGTTACAGAACTTAAGACGGGGAGATTATCCTGGGTTAGCCGGGTGGGACCACAGTAAACACAGGAGCCCTTAAAGTGGAAGAGGAAGGTAGAAGAGTGGACCAGAGATACGACAAAGGAAGAAGAGGCAGGAAGGATGTGAAGTGGGAGAGAGGGCCTGGACCCACGGTTGCTGACTTTGAAGGTGGAAGAAGGCGGCCACAAGCCAAGGAATGCAGGTGGCCTCCAGAAGCTGGGAATGGCCACACCTGACAGGCAGCAAGGAAACAGAGACCTAGTCCTACAACCAGAAGGAACTGTATTCTGCCCACATCTTGAATAAGAAAGGACACAAACTGTCTCCTAGAACCTCCAGAAAGGAACGCAGCACTGCTAATACCCTGACTTTCATCCAGCGAGACCATGCTGGGCTGCTTGACCGACAGAACTGTTGCATAATAAATATGTATCACAAACTTATTGGCTTAAAACAATAATTTGTTATGGCAGTCATAGAAAACCAATACAAAGGCCTTTCACACACTGCTGCTGAGTGTGTAAACCTGTACAAGCACTTTGGAAGTCAGATCTAGCAGAGCTGAAGATGTGCATTCCCTATAGGTCAGGAATTCCACTTCTAGCCTACACCCTGGAGAAACTCTCTCACGCAGACACACGGACACATGGATACATGTACCACGATGTTTACTGCACCACGGTTTGTAACAAGGAAAAATGGAACCATTCTGAGTGTTCACCATGAGAGAAGAAATAAAAATGTGAAGCTGTGAGGCAGGTAAAAAAAAATTCTCAGGAGCTACACGTATCAACCTGTATAATTTCAGAAAACAATGTTGAAAGAAGTAAGTTGCAAAAAGGTATGAATATGGTAGGATTAGCATATTAAAACGTGTCTTCAATTAGAGGTACATATTCAAGTGTTTAAAGCTGAAATGACATGTCTGATACTTTCTTTAAAATATTCCAGGAAAAAAAAAAAAAAAGAAGAAACAGGATTACCAAAATGTTAATAATTGCTAAATTATTGGGTAACAGGTTGCATATGGGGGTTGTCATATGATTCCGTCTACTACTTTGTATGTTTGAAATTTTCCATAATGAAAAGTTGAAAGTAAATCAGTATACACAGCTATTGTTCTAGTCATACATGAAGTTTGAAAAGATACAACATGAATAGTAAGAGCCTAAAACACAAGCAGGAAGAAGACATGGTGCCCTCAGGGCAGACTGCTAGGCCACCCTCACGGGAGTCCCCCGCCACTGCGGACGCAGCACAAGCACACAGCATGGAGACAGCGCTCCTGGCCTGGGAATGGGGCTGCCCAGTCTGGGGCCACATCCTTGCCACTCACCATCTGTGTGACCTGGGCAAGTTACATCACCTCCCTAACGTCAGCTTCCACATTTTCTGAGCAAGGATAAAAACATCTGCCTGGCTGAGCTACGTTAAATACAAGCCTGCACATAAGGCCCTTGGCACGGCTCCCGGCACACAGGCCTCCGTAAGAGTTTTGTAACAATGGCGTTGGTCGCAATCTGAAAGCACAGTTTTACCTGTCGACTGAGTAACATGGACAAGGCAGGCCAGTGCTGTAAGCACAGAGAAGGGAAAGAGTGGGTCAAGCTGAAGCCAGGCTTCCCCTGGGGCAGGGGTGGGGCTGGAGAAGCTGAGCCACAGCAGCAAGCAGGGCCTAGGCACAGGGCTGCCAGAGGGGCAAGGGGGCGGAGACAGGAGGAGACTGGACTGAGTGGATTTGCAGATTTCTCCTTGAGCCAGTATTTCATGAATCTCAGTTTTAAGAAACTAGGATATGACGGTTCTTAATCCAAGATCCATCACAGGCTTCCACACTCCATGATTTTCTGAAAAGTATATGCAATACTGTGTGTGTGTCCAACTGCATTTTGGGGCCAAGGGTGTCCACGGCTTGTATCAGACCCTCAATGAGTTCTGAACCACTGAATCAGGTTACCCAAGTGTCCTTCCCTTACAGAGAAGACCCAATTTTCCACTTAGGGTCCCCCTTGGCTTTCAAACTACCCATGGGTCCAGCCATGTCTCTGGAGAGGGTTCTACTCCTAGGAAGACGGGCTCCTCTTGCAGCAGGACTGGCTACCACCCACGCTGGCATGGTACATGGCAGAAAGGTCTTGGAATGAAAACTTAGGCCGAATCCCAGCTCTGTTACTTGATTATTACAGCAAGACTGATGACATTATCTGTTCTAATGACTGGACGGTCCTTGTCATGAGCATCAAACGAGACACGGAGAATTGTGTAGAGTTCTCAATGAATGGCTACTGCTGTTGAAAGAGGGGCTTGAGAAATGGGTCCCACTATCCCCAACAGTCGCTAGCACCTTTACCTGACGAGATGAGGTTTAATGAATGCTTGCTCCGGATGCTCCGGGCTCTCAACCTGCAGAGCATCCTCCAGCAGCTGGGCTATGACATCCCGAGACGGCCCCTGTTCTTCTGAGCAAACTGGTGTCTTCATTTCTTGGAGCAGTATCAAGTATTTGCTTTCTATCTGGCAGAGCTTGGCTTCCAGGCTAGAATACTACAGAGAATGCGGTAGTTACCTCCAATCAGACAGAGACACAGGAAGAGCAATCCTTAAGTACCTCAAGCAATCAAAGAATGACAAGCCAAGAACCACTAGCAAGTGAGCCAGAGAGAGACTGTATCAAAGACAAGAGATGGGGCTTCCCTGGTGGCACAGTGGTGGAGAGTCTGCCTGCCGATGCAGGGGACACAGGTTTGTGCCCCGGTCCGGGAAGATCCCACATGCTGCGGAGCGGCTGGGCCCGTGAGCCATGGCCGCTGAGCCTGCACGTCCGGAGCCTGTGCTCCGCAACGGGAGAGGCCACGACAGTGAGAG
>NW_021703778.1:79821650-79846583 GCF_005190385.1 Monodon monoceros | reverse complement strand
GGCCCGTGTACCGCAAAAAAAAAAAAAAAAAAAAAAAAAAAAAGACAAGAGATGAATTTATGCCACAGGCCACCTGTCTTATTTAAATGGCCCACATGGGCCCCGTCTTCCTTCTAAGGGGGTATGACACAGAAGTCCTGGTAATAAGGCCTCTGCATGTCAACACACGTATCAGTTCTGGACAGGGCTGAGGTGAGCAGCAGAAACCAGGCCACACAGCCATTACCGAGGTCAAGCTGAGTGCCACTTGGACACGAGCCCCAAGCAGCCGTCCCATGCAACAGCAATACTTTCCTAGGACGCTGTGACCCAGAACTAGCTCTCATCTGCTACCTTACCAGACAGATCAATACACCCCCGGAAAACATCAGGAACAAGGCTTGGGAAGGTGTTCTGAGGACTGTTCAAAAGGTATACGAGGCACACAACAGCTGCTGACACAGTGTCTCTGAGCTTCATTTGATTGTAACCGAGAAGCCTGGGATGTCTCTACACCCTGCAAAGCCCTTTCCCGCCACAGTCACATCTAACTCTCAAGCCAACCCTATCAGGTTCACAGAGGGGGCATCACCCTCACCATCCCCATTTACAGATAAGAAACTGATTCACACAACTCAGTAGCATAAATCAAGATCCAAATAACCTTAATTTGGGGGAACCTTAGAATTGTATTTAATTTTTTTTCTGTAAACTTCATTACATGTGTGAATAAAAGCCACCTCTCAGGACATTTCTATTTGTCTTCATCATGAAGTGAAACTAAACACAGTGCTATGCACTTTATATACTTTAAATATAATTTGGTATCAATAACCACACCCTCCAAGCATGTGGGTTGAACTGATTTTAAAGCATGTCCATTTTTAAATGGTTTCTGAATCATACCTCCCACCGGATAATAGAATATAACCATCCTGACCCACCTTTGCCATCAGATCCCTCTCTCTTCTTTCTGCATTTCTCCGTAGAGCTGAGAGTTCCAAGATTTCCTTATTCAGAAATTTATTTTGCGTTTTGTACCCCTGTAGATTATCCTGTTGCAAAAAAAAGGTCCATCAATTCACATTGGTTGAATGTTGATTAATTATTCTATATCAGCGGTCCCCAACCTTTTCGGCACCAGGGACCAGTTTCATGGAGGACAATTTTTCCACAGACCGGGGGGTGGGGGGATGGCTTTGGGACAATTCAAGCGCTCTTCATTTATTCTGTACTTTATTTCTATTATTATCACATTGCAATATATAATGAAATAATTACACAACTCACCATAATGCTGACAGGAGGTGCAGCTCAGGCGGTAATGCGAGCGATGGGGAACAGCTATAAATACAGAGGAAGCTTCACCCGCTCGCCCACTGCTCACCTCCTGCTGTGCGGCCTGGTTCCTAACAGGCCACGGACCGATACCACTCCGTGGCCCAGGGGCTGGGGACCCCTGTTCAATATAAGTAATATTTTGCTGCCTCACCAATCAAATAGCCCTGCTAAGTTAGAACAAGTTCTAAGGAAATGAAAGCTGATTACTAGACCCTTTCTGATTAAACTTTGTGGCTACCCTTGGCAGTAGAAGGTAGGCAGGGACTACTGCTGTAATGAAGGAGATGGGGAAATAAATTTATTTAATGGTGGAGATTTTTCTCACCTGTCCTTAGGAAAAGTAAGTAGGACTTATGTCCTAAATCTATGCAAATATTTTATCTACCCACATTCATTGGGTACAAAAGGTAATGCCTTACATTCATTTTGTTTTTTAACTAGAGAAACTGAACAAATTTTCTGTAGATTCTCATTTTTACGTATCCAGTTTATGTGGAAGAGGCTACACACATACACAAAGCCCTTACCTAAAGAATTACACTTAATACTGAATACCTATAACCTACAATGTACAAGGCACCTAAGAGAACATGTTCCTCAACTTTTTTACATTAAAAAATTTCAAACTTATGAAAACGTTGAAAGAAAAGTACAATAAACACAATATACCCTTCACCTAAATTTGCCAATTGTTAACTTTTGCCACATTTACTTTCTGTTTTTAAGAGAACATCACAAGCTGGTGACACGTTCTGCCAAGTCCAACTAAAAGTTCAGCCCTGGCAGAAGCGGGTGCCATACGTGACCTTCAGCCCTTGACACTCTGAGCAAGGCAAGCGAAAGGGAACCTTTGAGACAACTGGGGCAGTGATTTCTAAATGCTCCCTACCAAATTCAGTCTTTTACAAATGTCTTTTTCCCCTACTCTGTTTGAAGTTTTCAAGGAATTTTTGATCCCTCAATCACAGGAGAAACTGTTCACAACAGCTCTAAGAGAAGGCCAGGGGTCGTCAAGAAAGGCACTGACACCTGTGCTGTCCCAGGACAGAGACCATGGCCCCTCCCCAGAGATGTGTCCAGAGACATGCCCCAATCTCCAAACTAGAAGCCACCATGGCGGTACACAATCTCCCCTGAAAATACAGAAGAACTGAAAATGTTCCAACAGTCCCTTTAATCGCTGACACCTACGGAGCACTTGCTACGGGTTACAGGTGCCCTGTGGTCCTCGATCCTATTTAAACCTCACAACTCTTCAGCAGCCACTCTCGTCATCTCCACCTCCTAGGTGAAGAGCTGAGCCATAGGGAGGCTGCACAACTACTAAGTGTCGGGCTGGGAGCCAGGCCTGCTGCGCTCTTGGCCCAGGTGCTTGGCCCCTGACGCCCACCTGAGCTCTGATACGCATCACACCTTCTCAGTCTCAGCAAAACCGCACGTCATGACAAGCACTGAAGACAGTCAAGCCCCAAAGGAGGTCCACAGACTTCCTTTTCTGATCAGAATCATGATGTTCTCCTTTCTCCTGGCATCTTGAAGCTCTCATATTTGGAAACAATGAACAAACATGTTACTAAAAGGCAGGCTGATTGAAGGAAGGTGAGCTAGAGGGCAACAAAAGAATACACTGGGCCATGACGGCCAGAGACTGAGCAGCACAAGCTGGGTCGAGGGAGCAGGACACCACAGTGTGCCATCTGTGTCTTTGAGTCAAACTTTGCATTACAGTCTAAGGAAGTCCTGATAATGTATCTCAAGGATTCTTTCTCTAAAAAGGGAACCCTCTTGCACTGTTGGTGGGAATGTAAATTGATACAGCCACTATGGAGAACAGTATGGAGGTTCCTTAAAAAACGAAAAATAGAATTACCATATGACCCAGCAATCCCACTACTGGGCATATACCCTGAGAAAACCATAATTCAAAAAGACATGTGCACCCCAATGTTCATTGCAGCACTGTTTACAATAGCCAGGTTATGGAAGCAACCTAAATGCCCATCGACAGACAAATGGATAAAGAAGTTGGCACATATTTATACTATGGAATATTACTCAGCCATAAAAAGGAACGAAATTGAGTCATTTGTTGAGACGTGGATGGATCTAGAGACTGTCATACAGAGTGAAGTAAGTCAGAAAGAGAAAAAGAAATATCATATATTAACGCATGTATGTGGAGCCTAGAAGAATGGTATAGATGAACCGGTTTGCAGGGCAGAAGTTGAGACACAGACGTAGAGAACAAACGTACGGACACCAAGGGGGGAAAGCAGTTGTGGGGGGGCGGGGGCGGTGTGATGAACTGGGTGATTGGGACTGACATGTATACATTGATGTGTATAAAACAGATGACTAATAAGAACCTGCTGTATAAAAAAAATATATAATAAAATTCAAAAATTAAAAAAAAAAGGATTCTTTCTCTAGAATGATGATCACAGCAAGTTAAGACTCTATGAGGTGCCAGGTGCCCTGTGAGGACTTTACACGGAATACCTCTTTTAACCCTTACAAGACCCTATGAGGTAAGCGCCATTTCACAGATGAACACTGAGGCAGAGAGGTGAACCAGCCTGCCCAAGGTCAGAGGTCATGAGTGGTAAAGCTGGGTTTGAACCCAGCCAGGTCTGACTCCAGAGCCCATGCTCAGTCTAAACCGCCACCCCATACTGGGACACATCCCCTTCCTCACTGATGTTTATTACAGTTGTGTTCTGCTTTTTTGTTTTTGTGCTTTATAAACTAAACTCTGAGCTCCAGGAGGACAGAGACTGTATACTTTGTGTGGAGTACAAAGCCCAGCACATGGCTGACTGACTGAATGAATGAAAGAGTCCCAAGAAGGAAAAGCTGTACGCATGAAGATATTCATGAAATAACAAATCACAGGAAAGAAGACAGAGGCTGATTAAGTAAATGATGACACAGTCAAAAGATGGACAATCTGGAATCATTAATGACAGCAATACAGAAAGTGCCTGGGTTCTAAGGCTGAATGAAACAAAAGTCTACCTACTCCAGGAAATGGAAGAATTATGTAAACATGGAAAAGGCCTGGAAGGAAGTGTGGGAAAAATATTTAAATCACTAGGGTGGTAAAATCCTAAGACCAATATGTGCTTCTGCCTCAAAATACTACAGGAACAGAAAGTGACCACATATGAGACCAAAAAAGAAATGTTTCTAAAAAGCAGAAATCTTTACAGGCACATACACTGACTATAAAGCAAGACACTGAATAGTAACAGTAACAGCAACAAAAAAGATACCTTCCCCCCCACCAAAACACACACAAAATTTTTTTTTCCCCACCTAGACATTTTAAATTTGGGGTCAAACGAAGAAATCAATATAGAAACCATGCGGTATCTAAAAGTGAAGGACAATGAGATTCTTCACTCCAATTCTCCCAGTGCCACCGCAGAGGAGGCACGAATGTGACTGTCTCCTGCATGGCACAGGGGATGCCCTGGCAATATCCGGCCCAGGTAGAGCAATGTCAGAAAACATGAGGTCACCAAGCCGGGCAGGACTCACTCAGACGAACAGGTCACAGGGAAGTCCCCTAACAACCTTTCTGCCTCTCCATAAGCTATGTCACCACTTAACCTCACTCTTGTGGAATTCTGGAGCCACAGACTTTATAAATTAAGCTGAGAAATGTTGGAGAAAAAAAAAAAAAATGTCACCCGCTACCCCACAAAAAGAAAAGGTCGGGAAGTCTAGTTGTGATCAGCTCCATCAGTCGTCTCCAAAAGGAGCTGTGTGGAGCCACAACAACAAAGCCACACACTCCCCTCCACACCCTGGCTCGGCTACCCGGGAAAACATGCTCCCACGCGTCCCCCACTGCCGAGCACTGGGACCTGGAAACCGAATGCCCTGGTGTCATTCTCCAAACACTATAAAGACAGACGTGCTTGCAAAATATAAAATTCAGTTGACCTTAAATAAGTGGTCTTAAAACGTGTATCACTGATGGGATGTATATTTAGGGTCAGTACACTCTAGGTTGCATATATAAACAAAACCAACTTTTACAGGCAACACTAACCAGGACCTTTTTTTTTTTTAAACACGGCTATTTTTGTAGTAGATATAATTATAAAGTAATGAGACTGAGGGTTTTGGTGGTGTTTTTGCCCTTTTGGTCCTTCTCACCAATAAATCCTTCTGGCCTCATATATCTACTGGGTGCTGTCACTGAGAAGTTGTCACCATGGGAGGCCACACACATATTCTGACAAAGCTGCCATTATTCCAGTGTTTTAATTTCCATTTTGGAATTATCTTTAAGGCTCAGGCATGTCCATCAGGCATGCAATCTACTGACACTGCGTGACAGGTACTACTAGTCAGGAAGCAGGCTCAGTAACAACCTCAAAAGTGGCAAACCTTTGCCCTTCAAGGATAAACTGCATTTGGGGGGGGCAAAACATCCTCGGTGCCACATTATTTGCAAAAAGTGGGTAGCCAGGTGAGGAAGACTTTGCGGCCAGGTGGGACCGACAGCTGCAGAACTGTGTGGGGTCAGCCGGGGCCTGGGCTACACCTAATGCCTCATGTCCTAGGAGACACTTCTCCACCTGAAACTTCTCCAAATTGAGAACTGGTGGCAGCAAAACTTTTGGGACCCTCACTGTGGCCTGACTGACAGTGGCCCAAGGCCATTCAGCTCTCCCCTCGGGACCAGCACGCTTCTCCGCGGGCACAGAGTCAGACAGCCCATGCCCCCAGTAACGCTCTTCCTACCTCATCAGCTGGCCACCACCCCAGGTATGATGGAGAGAGTCACCTCCATTTAGGAACCAGCCTCCCATCCCCAGGGCCACTGGGACACTGGGAAGAGAGCTCTGCCCTCCCTTCTGAGTGTCAGGACCCTCCTGCCTTAGGCATGGGGGGCACTGACTCTGGGCAGGCCCTCTTCCCTGGCGTGCTTGGGAGCCAGGGTCTGCTTTCCCACCTGACCCCACACTAGCTGTGGGGAACAGTGTTGCCTCACCTGGCCTCCATTATGTCCTGAGGCGGGCTATGCAAATGATGGTGTGTGCATCCACACACAGAGGGGGCAAGAAACAGCCTCTGTAGGTTACATGGAATAATGAAGTTCTAAGGGTGTATAAACAGAAAGAGAAATCGCAGCTGCCTGAAAGCAAGGGAGGGGAAAGATCTGAAACTGTTCTGAGCTATGGCGACACTGACGGGCTGAGACTTTCATTTTCCAAGGAAGCTTCTTAGAAACCTAGTAATTATCTGACTGGAAGTCCTGTGACACTTGTTTTTTTTAAAAAAGGCACAGCTGCTCTGCTGTCATGCCAAATTAGCTCACTGAGGTTAGCAGCTCTAGAGTGACATCAACAGACAGGCTGTTAGCGGGTTTTGGATTTCTTGTCCCAATAACAGGGGCCCATGCCCTGCTCTTACTTTCAGTCGGTCCAGTTCCAGCTGGTCCCTGGCTGTGGGGAGGGCCACAGGAGAGCTGGGCACGGAGGTGGGAGAGGATGCGCTGCCCTCGCACTCGCTGAGCTGCCGGGAGAGCTTCATGATGACCTCGTCCTTGGCCTGGATGGTCTCCATCAGCATCCCCAGCTGCTCACTGAGCTCGCCCACCTTGTTCTTCAGCGTCCTTGCTTCGTGCTGAAGACTCTCTTTCTCCTGGTTGAACCTCTCCAGCTGGCTAGTGAGGCCCAGAATCTGGTCGTCCTTCTGGTGCAGAAGCCCCAACGTGTCCTGCGGGACCCCCTCACAGAGGCGGCTGCTCGTGAAGTACTTGTCGTACTGGGAGGACCGCACCGTCTGCTGCAGGAGCCGCACGAGCTCCTGGGAGCCAGGGGAGGATGGAGTGGGGAGCAGGGGCGGGAGAAAAAGCAGAAATCATGGCAACTCTGCATGGAGCAACCATTGGTATTTGAGCAAATGCAGAAACTTTACTGGAAATATTTTAATAACCAACTTCCTCTTGAAGGATCTCAAAAATAGAGAAGGAAAAATATTTATTCCATAAAGGCTGTCTGTAGAGAACAATAATAGGAAACAGGAAATAGTGGACAGGCAGACTGCAATTAGCAATGGCTCCCAGTAAACGTTCATCCGTATTAAAAAATCTGACGTCTAAATTCACTGACCTGCTGAGGAATTAAGTATAATTAGGTGTGATCAGCTCAAAAGGAAGCTGCTGTTTTAACAGGATGTGGAAACTCATTTAACAACTGTTCATGGGCCTTGGGCTGAAGCTATGCTCAGAGAGATTTGACGTCAGGGCAGGCGTGGGCAAGGTGCAAACAACACCCTCCCCGACCCACTCTGAGGGGTCTTCACTCTCGTCGGAACTTCAAGTGTCTATGAAAAAATGACCAAGCAGAACAGCAGTGCCTAGGTCAGTGGCCGTGGCAACATACAACTCTTAGGGGAAAAGCACCTTCTGGGAAATAATGGAGTCAGAGAAACATGAAAGCCGGGTTTTGCTCCTCTGGTCCCTGGCCTGCTGATGTGAGATGAGATAGAAATGTGAGGAAGAAGAATTACCTTCTGACTGGATAAGTCTTTCCTTAACCTTTCCAGCTCTTCCTGCTGGTTCTGGACCTGCAGCTGCATCTCGGAGGCCAACTTGCTGGTGCTACCACTGCCCGATGGCCCCTCGGCTGAAGGGTCACCACTACTGTGGCGATTTTTATACGATCCAATCATGTCTTTCAAAGGGCGTTTTCCTTTGTAGGGAATACGTCCAAAATCAAAGGGAAATCCTGAGCCAATTACTCCTACATAAAAACAAAACTTGTTTAAGTTCAGGTCAAACTTTCCTTTCGGAGATTCCAGTAAAATACATTAACATTCCATCCATCATCCTCTAAGGAGTTCTGCGTGCGTCACTCTCTGCTCCTACCTCATTCTTGATAATAACCAAGCTTAAAATCAAAGATGATCTTTCATGTGATCACTTTTAAAGAAAACTTTCTCTATTTGCTCAATTTTTGCATTGAGACAGACGAAAAGAAGTCAGACTATACATTAGTACTAATGAGGAATTTATGACAAAACTGTACTAAACTCTCTCAAGATTCTTTTGCAATGTTATTTTCCAAAAGATCAGTTCTAAGCTGATGTGTTCATATCACTATTTTCTTATTTCAGTTACTTTGAGGACCAAAGAGAACAGAGACACAGACCAGGGAAGAACATGGGTGCTCCAAGTTCCTACAGCATCCTGAACACAAGGTGTCCCTTCCGCCGGGCACCTTAGTAAGGACAGGGCCTGCATCTACAAAGTTAGAGGGTAGGACTTAAGAGATACACTAGGGATCCCCAGCTGCTTATTTTTAGCTAATCTGTCCTTACTAAAAAAACAAACCAAAAAAACCCCGAGTTTATGTTTTCTTAATTGTAAACACATTTTATTCTCTTCCCTAAAAACGAGTATTTAAAAATACTGAGGGATCCAAATAAATTTTAGAATAAATGGATTCAAATATATATTAAAAATATGAAGAGGAGAGTACATACTATATAGATTCCATTTATATAACTTTAGAAAACAGGCAAAACAAATCTATGATGTTAGGAGTCAGGACAGTGGTTGCGGGGGCGGGGGTGGGAGGTGAGGTAGTGACTGGAAGGGGTTTGGGGTTAGAGGCTGTGACTCCTGGTACTGTCCTGTTTCTTCAAGTAAGTGCTGGCTACATGGATATGCTCACTTTGTGAAAATCCATTGAGCTATACATTTCTGATTGGGGGACTTTTCTGTGTGTATGAAGATTAGCTTACTTCCCATGAATGACATGGACAAGAAGCTGGCAGGCTGATTCTTGGAGCGGTTACAGGAAATATCCATGAATCATCAAGATAAAAATCCAAAGACATCCTTGTCCCTCCGTGTCTTCCACACAGGCTCCCTCTCAAAGGGAGCAGGGGCTGGGCAGAGGCCGAGAAGGCTGCTCCCAGGCAAGAAGCTGCTGTCCAGGGGTGCTGGGAGTTTCTTGCCCCACCCGAGTCACTAAGCCTTACTGATTCTTCTTTGCCAATCTTGCTACCATTCACCCTTTCATTTCATTCCTAGAGTCTCTATGGGGAAGTCAGAGCCAACAATGTTTACCTTCAACAATCCAAATCCCCAACACAAACCCCTGTTCCTCAGAAGGCCTTCCCAGTTGACAATGAGCCCCTCTCCTGGGTGCCCCGCCGGCTGTGCCACGTGCTGGGTCATGAGGCACGTGACCCACATCTTCACCACATCACACTGGACCTTAGGGTTCCATGCTACCATCCTGGGGATCACAAGTAAACTCCCCACCAAAGCAAGTCATGTGGTCCTTTCCCAGGGGACAGAAAAACATATTACCTTCAGTAAATATGTGCTCTCAGTAAAGACTTCCTAAAATCCTGCCTCCTAATCCTGCCAGCTCGTGCCAGAATGAAGCATAAGGCAGAATTTCAAAATTATTTATTGTTATTTTACATTTATAACATCAATATTCCCTCAATGGGTCAACGGATGTAGGGTCACGAAGGGCTGCTTAACGCATTAGGCAAATGCCAACGGAGAGACGTATGAACGGATCAGGCTGACACCCTAAATCCTGATTGACCTTAATATCACAAAAAGAGGGAAAACCAGATACGATGTGGTTCCAGATGTGATGCAACAAGAAATACACAGCATCCCTAGCCCCCACCCCACCCCAAAATATTCTTGTCATAATTAAAAGTCAACCCTGAATCTGGGCAGGCCTCTACTCTAGCAACAAGTGTATAGGAAATACAGGGATGGAGGAGCATATTCTGTGACCCCGCAAAAATATAATTAACAAAATCCAGAATGTGGGCAATTCCTTGACATGTAGACCCTGTTTCTTCAACAGGCGTGGCAAGGGAAACGGAACACAAAAAACAAACAGAGAGCTGTTCAGACTGAAAGAGACCCAAGAAGACACACAACTAAACACACTTGGGGGTCTGTTAGCCCCTCATTTGCTCATGCCAACTGCAAGCAGACATTTATGGAATAACTGGGGAAGCAGACAGGAAGGATTCACTGTAAGTGTTTAGGTATAACGATGAAGCTGTGGTTCTTTTGAAGAGTCATCTCTTGGAGATACATACTAAAATGTTTACAGATGCAAAGGATTAATATCTAGAACTTCCTTTAAAATAACCCAGCTGGTGGTGGGTGCCAGGAGGGGAAGGAGCTCAGAGGAGATACAGAGGAAAAAAGAGAGGCCGTAAGTTCAAAACTGTGGAATGTGACACTACAGCTTCTACTTGTGTGTGCATGAACAAATTTCTATAAATAAAAAGTTTTAGTTTTTTTTAAATCAGTATTTCTGTAAAGAGCACCATGACTTCCAGATCTTCTATCTCCTGAAAAAGTTGCAGAACCACAGGATTGGACAGTTATTTATTTCTTGTGACATCTCATTTTCAAGCCTTTAGGTTTTATTTCCCACAAAGAGAACACAACTCCCGTTGGGTCTCGTGCTCCCAGTGATACCTGCTACCAAAGGGTCTCCCACATCACCAGTGGTTAACAGATGGCAGCGGAGAGAATGAAAGACAGCAGGAACCACATCCATACCTTTGTTTCCTTCAGGGATCTGCTTCTTCCTTTCTTCCTGCACCATGGACTCCTCCAGGTCCTTAGGGCTTGGCTCTAAAAGCTCCCACTCTTCATTGGTGTAAAACACACTCCTCCGACTGTCGTTATGCCCTCTCCCAGGACGAAAAGAAGACATTGAATTTCTATTGGGAAAAATGAAATGTTTTTTTTAAATGGTAAAGCGAAACAATGTCACATACATACGCGTGGCAAAAACTAAACTCTGATAATAGCAAATGTTGGTGAGGATATGGAGAAATGAGAACTCTCATACACTGCTGGTGGGAGTATAAACTGGAACTATTGCCATGGAGAACAATTCAGCAACATACAGATAAGTTGAAGAAGTTTTTGCCCTAAGACCCAGCGACCCAGCATTTCTTAGATTCTTCAACATGTGCACAAGGAGACACAAACAAGAACATCCACTGCAGCACTAGTCATATTAGCAAAAAACCCCAACAACCTAAACAGCTATTGACAAGAGAACAGATAAATAAACTGTAGCGTATTCATACGATCAAACACTATACATCACTTAAAGTGAATTCATTCATTCAACAAATATTAATTAAGTGCCTACAATGTGCCAGGCACTGTTCTAAATGTTTGGGATATGCTAGTGAACAAATATTCCTGTCCTTGTGGAATGTACATTCTATCTAAAGCTACATGGATCACATGGACAAATATTTTTTAAATGCTGAATAAGAAAAGAAAGAAAATTGAAGAATGACATGTACAACATGATTTTTTAAAAATCTTCAAGATAATACTATTAATAGATATCATTTATAGATACACACATATGTAGTAAAACTTAAAAATCCACACAAGAATGATAATTATCAAATACAAAACATGGTTACTCCTGTGAAGGGCAAGAAAAGAATGCGATCATGGAGACAAGAAAGGATTTGAACCATATCTGTAATGTTTTAGTTTGTGTTTTAAAAAGCGCAGCAGAAATATGACAAAATTATATAGCTTAGTAGTGGTTACCCAGGTAATCAATTTACTATACTTTACACTTGCCAGTGTGCTAAAATTATTTCATTAAAACTTTTAAAAACTAGGTTGGGATTTCTACTTCCAGTGAAGATGGACTAGGAGGGACTGGATTTACAGTCATCTGAAACAACTGAAAAACTGAACAAAATACAGGAAACAATGACTTTCAGATATAGGACATCAGGCTACACCGGGCAGTGATCCCTGAGAGGTGGAAAACAAACGAGGTAAGCCCCACCCCTGCCCAAGCTTACTGCCTAGACACTTTCCAGGCCACGGTGCAGGCAGGGGGAACCCAGGTGGAGCTCTCCCATGAACTGATAAGACAGCTGGGAATCCCAAGGCAGGTGGAGTTCACAGCGCACAGTACTGGAGAGAAGAGAGCTGTATGGAGGGCTGCAGGAACATCAGAGGGTTCCCAAGTCTCCAGATGAGTACTATCAGGCTTGCGTGTAAGAAAGCTATCCAAGAATGGGGAAAGAACCATCCCTCTGCTCACACAATCGTGTCTAGTCCCACTGGCCAGAGTGGAAAACCTCACACGTCATGGAGTATGGTAGACTGGTACTTGGAAAAAGGTTACTGACATTATCCCTAGACTAAAGCCTGCTCTCATACTACCTAAAAAAGCTTAAAAGTGAACTTCAAAAGTATCAAACTGTTTCTGAGTAATTAAACTACATTCCAGAACAAAGCTTAAGAATATATGTACAGGAACACACACAGAAATCTAGCACCCAGAAAGGTAAAACTCATAATATCGGGCATGCAATAAAAAATTATCAGGCGTGCAAAGAAGTAGGAAAATACAACTCATTCTAAGGAGAAAAATCACTAAACAGAAACAGACTCAGAAATGACAAATGATAAAATTAGTGGACAAGGATTTTAAAAGTTACTGTAACTGTTTCCCCACGTTTGAGAAGGTAGAAGAAAGACTGAACATGTTAAATAGAGATATGGAAGATGTGAGAGAAAGATCCAAATCAAAACTTCTAGAGATAGAGGAAAACACAGGCAGAACATTCTTTGACATAAATCACAGCAATACTTTTTTAGATCCGTCTCCTAGAGTAATGGAAACAAAAGCAAAAATAAACAAATGGAACCTAATTAAACTTAAAAGCTTTTACACAGCAAAGGAAACCAGAAACAAAATGAAAAGACAACTTACAGAATGGGAGAAAATATTTGCAAACGACACAACCAACAAGAGATTAACTTCCAAAATATACAAACAGTTTACACAGCTCAACATTTAAAAACAAAAAAAACCCAGCACAAGCAAAAGAATGGGCAGAAGACCTAAATAAGACATTTCTCCAAAGAAGACATACAGATGGCCAACAGGCACGTGAAAAGATGCTCAACATTGCTAATTATTAGAGCAAGGCAAATCAAAACTACAATGAGGTATCACCTCACACCAGTCAGAATGGCCATCGACAAAAAGTCTACAAACAATAAATGCTGGAGAGGGTGTAGAGAAAAGGGAACCCTCTTGCATTGCTGATGGGAATGCAAATTGGGGAACAGTATGCAGGTTCCTTCAAAGACTAAAAATAGAGTTACCATATGATCCAGCAATCCCCCTCCTGGGCATATATCCAGAAAAGACGAAAACTCTAATTTGAAAAGATACATGCACCTCAATGTTCACTGCAGCACTATTTACAATAGCCAAGACATGGAAGCAACCTAAATGCCTGTCGACAGATGAATGGATAAAGAAGAGGTGGTACATATATACAATGGAATATTACTCAGCCATAAAAAAGAATGAAACAGTGCCATTTGCAGCAACATGTTTGGACCTAGAGATTATCACACTAACTGAAGTAAGTCAGGCAGAGAAAGACAAATATCACATGATATCATTTATATGTGGAATTGAAGAAACTGACACAAATGAACTTACCTATGAAATAGAAACAGACTCACAGACATAGAAAGCAAACTTATGGTAAGCAAATTGATGGTTACAAAGGGGGAAGGGGATGGGGAGGGCTAAATTAGGAGTTTGGAATTAACATATACACACTACTATTATAAAATTAACAACGAGGACCTACTGTATAGCACAGGGAACTATATTCAATATCTTGTAATAACCTATAATAGAAAAGAATCCGAAAAAGAATATATAACTGAATCACTCTGCTGTATACCCGAAACTAACATAACATTGTAAATCAACTATACTTCAATTAAAAATAATCTAGGGGGCTTCCCTGGTGGCGCAGTGGTTGAGAGTCCACCTGCCAATGCAGGGGACACGGGTTCGTGCCCCGGTCCAGGAAGATCCCACGTGCCGCGGAGCGGCTGGGCCCGTGAGCCATGGCCGCTGAGCCTGCGCGTCCGGAGCCTGTGCTCCGCAACGGGAGAGGCCACAGCAGTGAGAGGCCCGTGTACCGCAAAAAAAAAATAAATAAATAAAAAAATAACCTAAGGATAAAACTACGATGTCTATGATGAAAATACACTAGATGGGATTAATAGCAGATGAGATGTTGCAGAAGGAAAGATTAGTGAACTTGATGACAGTGCAACAGAAACTATCCAAAATAAAACAGAGAGAAGAAAGACGAAGGAAGAATCAACGAGCCATGGGGTAATGTTAAGCATGTAATAATGTCAACTGATGTTCAACAAGGGTACCAAGAAATTCAATGGGGAAAAGACAGTCTTTTCAAAAAGTGGTACTACAACTGGTTATCTGTATGGGAAAAAATGAACTTCAACCCTTACTTCACATAATACATAAAAATTAACTTAAAATATATAAATGAGTAAGAATTAAAACCATTAAGCTTCTGGAAGAAAACAGGGAAGAAAATACTTGTGACGTTGGGTTAAGCGAAGATTTCCTACACAGAACACAAAAAGCACAATCTGTAACAGATTAAAATGATAAAAGAACTTTATCAAGATTTAAAAGTTCTTCTTGGAAAAATATTTGCAAAACCTATATCTGACAAAAGGCTTGTATTCAGAAAATATAAAGAACTCTTACAACTCAATAATAAGAGAATAAACAATTCAATTTAAAAGTGGGTGAAGGACTTGAATAGTCATTTCTCCAAAGATATACAGATGGCCAACAAGTACATGAAAAGATACTCAACGTTATTAATTATCAGGGAAATGCAACTTAAAACCAAAATGAACCACACCCACCACAATGGCTAAAGTTAAAAACACCAGCAAGTGTCCAAGTGTACCAAGTGTCAGGAAGGATGTGGAGCAACTGCAACAGTCATGTACTGCTAATGGGAACACAGAATGGGGCAGCCACCTGGAGGACAGTAGGGCAGTATGTTATCAAGTTGAATATACACTTAACTAAACAGCTCAGCAATCCCAATCCCACATATTTACCCAAAAGAAATGAAAACATGTCTACATGTAGGACTTGGATGTGAATACTCAGAGCAAGCATTATTCATAACAGCCATGAACTGGATATCAACCAAAGATCTGTCAACTGGTGAATGGAAAACCAAACTGTGATATATCCATACTTACTGCATACTATTAAGGAATAAAGAAGGAATGAGATGTGAAAACACTCAACAAAATAAATGAGTCTCAAAAAGATGATGCTAAATGAAAGAAGACATACAAATACAGTATGATTCCATATATATGAAATTCTTAGAAATTTCATGCAAAGGGGCATGAGGGAAACTTGTAGGTGGTGGAAATGCTCTATATCTTGATTATGGAGGTGTTTACATGACTATGTATAATCTCTAAACTCCATCAGCCTGTACACCTAACATAGATAAATTATACTTCAGTAAGTTTATTAAAATAAAGAAACAGGGACTTCCCTGGTGGTGCAGTGGTAAGACTCTGCACTCCCAATGCAGGGAGCCCGGGTTCAATCCCTGGTCAGAGAACTAGATCCTGCATGCATGCCACAACTAAGAGTTCGCATGCCACAACTAAGGAGCCCATGAGCCGCAACTAAGGAGCCCACGTGCTGCAACTAAGGAGCCCATGAGCCGCAACGAAGGAGCCCACATGCTGCAACTAAGACCCAGCACAACCAAATAAACAAGGAAGTATTTAAAAATAAAGAAAAACAAATATAGAAGAGGAAGAAATGTGGATCATTTGGAGTTTCCTGAGGTAGATTAAAGGTAGGGGATGAAAAGGTAGCTTCATCTCTAGTGTGAATCAGATGACATTCTCACGTAAAATAGTCATTTTCAGTGTTTTACGTTTTTGAAAGCATGATTTTTTTTGCTTTATTTGAATTTCATTAAAGTGCGTTAAGAATTTAGAAGAATGCAGAGAAATTACCTAAAACATTTATGTTCCCATCACTCTGGTTTAACAAGGAGTCACCAGGAACCTGGCAATTATACCTGCTTATATGTTTACACCTGCTAAAAGTTTTCTTATGGTTTATTTACTGGGACCAAGAGTGAACTGGCAAACAAACAATGTAGAGCTTGTTACATGTACTGTTTGTTTCCTAAGTCTCTTCTAGTGCCTGGCAACCGTGCTACACATCTTCCCAGAGAACTGCATAGGGGAATGCTAGTAAAATCCCCACTATAACCCAATGAGCAAAGTTGAAGTAAAGGCTGATTTTATAAAAATTACAGAACTGTGGAGAAAGCTATTTCAAAACAGTTGCTCAGGAAAAAAAGAAACTTTCACAAATGCTCCATATACTTTTGCTCATTTCTTTGATACAATTAGCTGGGTACACTGGACCCACTACACTATAAATTTTCAGTCGCCCCACTTATGGCCAGGGTCTCACAGCAGCCTTCACTCACATGTGGCATGTTACTACCACCACCGTCGATTTGAGAAGTCAAATTCTCCTTGCCATTTGTCGGAGCCTTCAAACTGTGCTGCTCAGCCCTGGTCCGTAATCGGTGGATACAGGAGGGAGGAATGAGAGAACAGGGAAGAACAGAACATGCCTGGGGAGAGAGGACAGCAACTTAAATGACTCAGAGCTTCCACACGCCCTCCTTCTCCCCAACATGGTCTTGGCACCCCTGCCTTGTCACGAGGCCCACCTGCACAAATGCCATACTCTCACCTATGGCTGAGGGACTGAGCCTCGGTTGCGGGAGGTACCACCTGCCAAGCCTTAGGCGATGAAGAAACCAGATCTGGCTCAAAGCGGAAACCTCTTTAAGCTGAAACACTATAGAGCCAATCCCTGCTTTAGATCTTAGTGGTAAAACCGAATTCTGTGACTGTGCAACATGGGGGTCAGTAAAGTATATGCTTCTCAAACCACTCGTCCTATCCGCTCCGGTCAGCAGAGGCCTCTGCACTGACCAGGTGTCCTGCCTGTGCACTAATTAGAATTCACTGCCAGTTTAAACGGGGTTCTGCTGGCTGATGCTCGAGGCCGTTCTCATACAGTGCTTGCCCTTTAAAGAACCCAATGTCATCCGACAAACCTCTGAGAGCAACTTCTGTGTCCTTCCAGGCACGGTGCTAGGTGCCTGCTGTTTTGTTCAATAAACACTCAGCTACTCTGATCTGAAGTGAAAAGCAGGAGACCACCAGGCAGCCAAATGTCACCTTGACAGCTGCAGTGTTCAGGCTGAACTTTTAAAAACAAACACCAGCAACCACATTGTAAATCCTATTTCATTGTAAATACTCCGATGAAAATTTAAAAACAAACAAACCAAATACCAGCAATCTATATAATTAATAAGAAAACCTGTTTCTAGGTTTATGTATTTCAGTTCAGTTTCTCTACATACAGTTTAAAATGTCCACCTAAAACAGTAATAATTTTTCAACATTCATTTCAACTCTGATAATCAGCTAGAGTTTTACAAGTTGACAGAATGGCTGGAAAATGCCCCATTAAATCCTTCAAGAGTTCACAGCTCTACAAACACCCTGCCCAGCCAAGTTTTGGCCTCTGCTACTACCTTGTACGTGTCAGGAAGACAGGGGCAGAAGGAGAGCAGGCTACCTCCAGGGCAGCCAATCAGCTCCATCCCTCCTAACTACAAGCCCTGTCAAGAGAAACAAAAAGTGGGGGCGGGGGGGCTCTGATTGGCAATAGCTATCCTAATAAAGATGATGCAGTATCTCCTCTCGCACACATCAATTCTTCAGATAGATTCTCACAAGGACATGGAGACGTATGTCAGGGATACCAGGACAATGTTATTTGAAATGATTAAAAAAAGGAGAAATAACCAAAAGGGACTTGCAGATGTGATTATATTAAGATCTTGAGATGGGGAGATGACCCTGCATGATCTGAGAGGGCCCTAAACGTCATCACGAGTGTCCTCATAAGAGAGAGGCAGAGGAAGGTATCACTATAAGAAGGGGAGCAAGTGATGTGACTGGGGAGGCAGATTAGAGTGATGCGGCCACGGGCCAAGGAATGCTGGCAGCCACCAGGAGCTGGAAGAGGCCAGGGACGCATTCCCATCTGGAGCCTCCAGAAGGAACCAGCCCAGCTGACACCTTGACTTTAGCCCAGTGAGACTGATTTGGACTTCTGGCCTCCAGAACTCTAAGAGAATGAATTTATGTTGTTTTAACCCACCAAGTTTATGGTAATTTGTTACAGCAGCCAGAGCAAATGAACACAACCACTCTCCAATAAGCTACTGCCCTTCGAACCATGGGCTTTGCAAGACTACTTTTTGTTACAGTCCGTATTTCAACAGGCATTCAAGTTTGGAGCATTATATCTCAAGTTAAAATATATTTATTGTTGACATAATGGGAAAGAAGTGTCATCAGAAAGGCCCTTTCCAGGGACTTCCCTGGTGGTCCAGTGGGTAAGATTCTGTACTCCCAATGCAGGGGGCTCAGGTTCGATCCCTGGTTGGGGAACTAGATCCCACATGCATGCCACAACTAAGAAGTCCTCATGCCGCAACTAAAGATCCCTCATGCCACAACGAAGATCCCGTGTGCCGCAACTAAGACCCGGGCAGCCTTAATAAATAAATAAATATTTTTTTTAAAAAAAAGAAAGAAAGGCCCTTTCCAAAATATCCTATACATTTAATGTGGATAATGAGTCCACCTATTCTAAAGAACACACATCTAATAAAACGTGCACTGCCTCGAAAGAAAAACAAAAAGAATCAAAGTAAAACTAATCTCATCATAGAATTTCCAGGCAGGTACAGCTCTACCGGCTTCCTATTGCCCAAAGGACAGACACTACCCCATCCCTTCACCCTGGGCCTCCCGGCCTCTTCAGCAACTGTTTGATCATCACCTCCACCCAGCACCCTAAGCTCCCAGCACATGAATCTGTGAACTCATGAAACCCTGTTCTGACTTCCACACCTTTGCACAGGTGAGTCTCTGTACTTACCTTTCCCTTTGGCAGGTCCCACCTCATCCTCCACGGCACAGCCTGCCCTCCCCGACCTTCTCCCCGACCACCCCCTCAGTGCACCCGGGGAGGCATGACATGCTGGGTTCAGCCCTCAACTGCACCCTACAGTGCCTTATGACAGGACTCCTTACCTGCCTGTCTGTCTCCCCTGAGGACTCTAAGTACCTCAAAGGCAGGGAGGGACTACCTCTTATCCAATGGAGCACCCAGGCCACAGAGGAGGGGGAAGAGGAAGATGCAAAGATGACTGGGGGGGGGGGGGGGGGGGGGGGGCGGAGCCAGGCTACACAACCAGAGGCAGCCTTCCAAGCAGTGCTTCTCAAACTATGGGTGGCAACCCATTAGCGGGCCAGGAGATAGAATTAAAGAGCCATGAAATCAATTTCGAGGGTCATGATGGGAATTTTTTTAATACATTGGAAGAGAAATTAGTACTCGGCTTTACTAGGTATAACCGTTAAAACTGTATGAAATTTCTGTTTCAGTTTTGTGTGCTTACAAACAGTATACATTTATGTATGAATGTATATTATTTGCTGTGGATTCCCAGTCAAGAAGGTGAACAGCACTTCATTAGAAGGAAACCCCTTCCCAGGAGGCCAAATAGCAGAGACAGCACCCACGGAACTGCAGCCCCTGGCAGGAGGGTGTGGACAGTGCCACCCGCACGTGTGCACAGGGTGAGGACAAACCCCAAGCGGCAGGAACAGAGTGCTTCTGCCCTGGGTAGGGTACTGAGCCCTTCGCTCATCATTCCTTCCTCAAGCAGGCTCCAGACACCCACCACGTGCCAAGTACCATGTGAGGTGCTGGGGACACACCCAGCCAGGACAGACAGGGTCCCTGCCCCCCCATGGAGGCCCCAGCCCCACCAGGGAGGTGGACCACAGACAAGAATGCAAAGAAACAGAATCGTTCCAAGTGGTACTAAGGGCTGTGAAGGAAAAGCAGGGGGGTGGGCGGAACGAGGCTCCCCTGAAGGGTGACCGGGAGTCACCAGGAGGAGAGAGCCCTCCGAGCAAAAGGTCAGCCTGACCAGGGCCTGTAGGGAAGACAGTGCGTTTGAAGAACTGAAAGAGGCCAAGCAGGCCTGAGATAGGGGAGATGAGCCCACTGGCCCTCTAATGCCACGTTCAGCGCGTAGCCTGCGGCCTAAGGCAATGAGACGCCTCCCGAAAGGCTTGAGCTAGCGGCAAGAACTGATGCAGGTCACTGAGAGTATAGGGCCCCTGCCATAGGTGGGCCCAGGACCGGCAGACGGTACAGGGTGCAGGCAGCTTTCCCTTCCCAGCCCCCAACTCTAAATACAATGGCAGATGTGCACCAGCTACTCTCTCCCTCGGTGGCCCTGAACAAGGCACCAAAGTTCTCTGAGCCTGTTTCCCATGCTGACTGGGATGACCACACATCCCAGCCAGGGTTATAAGCCAAAGCCATCGCTCCTCTCACCACTGCAGCAATTTTCATGGAGCGGTGTCACGCAACCGTGGCCCTTCTGATTCGTGGGCCCCCAGAAGTCTGTGGCCAGTGGAGGTGGAGAGGACTGCTGGGACAGAGCTGCTGAGCATGACCCTTGCGCCCCAAGGAGCTGTCGGAGAGGACTGGGCGCTAATGCAGCAAGGTGCAGAAAGCCCAGTCAACTCCCGCGATCACTGAAACTCTGCCAGCCAGGAAGCCGGTCACCGTCCTTCATGCTTCCCTCTCCAGGAGGCTTGGCTTTGAAACATCAGCGTGGGGCAGCAGCATGGTGACTAAATTCTGTCTTGGTATAGACAGAGCTGTGCCTTACAAGGGAAACCACAAATAAGTACCATGTTACAGTTACTGGGCATGAACGACTTCCCCAAATTCACCAACCATCTGCCTGCTTTGGTCTGGGCCGCACCCTCTGCTACAAACTGGGGATGAGCCACCAGGCATGGTCCTAGCCAGCAAAACCAGAACAGTCTCCTGAGAATACCAGCCATGCACACAAATAACTATACCTGGCCTGAGGGGTCAAGAGGGAAGCAAAAAACAAAGGTCAGAGCAGGTCAGCGGCTAGCAGAAGACCTATCAGAGGCAAGCCCAGAAGAATAAGCACACCTCCCACGCCTACCCATCTTGTTCAAACTCTGCACGGCCTCCAGGGCACACACTTCCACTCCCACCCCCAAGCATGCACACTCACACATGGACCAGCCAGAACCGCACGCGAGAGCTTTTACCTGAATTCTTTTATCTGAAGTGATCTGGACTGTTAGAAGATCAATGAAAACGTTGGTTAAAGCAGGAAACCATTTAACAGTAACTTAAAACAAACATATGTACCTATAAAGGCACAAGTAAGCGTGTGCTGGTGTGCCAGCCTCCTGATGTAGGCCAGCCAAGGCTTCTTCTTGAGTCTGAGGTTACTGAACACAGTTCCCTGGTATCTTTTTTGGATAAATCACACCCATAAGACATCCTCTAACTTTTAGAAATTTGTTTTGCTTCTTTTTAAAAAGTAGAATGGGGACTTAACAGTTGTGAAACAATCTAAGTATAGAACCTTTATAGGTTTTGAACAATTTTTTTTTTCCTATCTTTCACAACTGTGCCACCCACATCCTGGCAGTGTTTTAGTGACTCACCTTTATGAAATTTCCCCCAAGTGTTCAACTTACTTTTCACAGAAAAAACGTTTCATTTCAATATGTTATGGGTTTACTAAGTATTTCACTGAATTATGTAATTACAAGAACAAGTACAACTAGTTAGGAACAAAGCCAGCCAACTATTGGTAAGTTTGCCGGTGGCTGGTGGGAGCAGAGGCACAGGGTGCCCTGCAGTACCCCATTAGTCTCGTGCGGTCATTGCGGACCACAGCTCTATGGAGGGAATTTAGAATGTCAGTTAAATAGGGGAGCTGGTGGAATGGAAGCTGGTTAAGAGAGTTTCAACTGTATTGATAAACACAATAAAAGCACAGCAGACAAGCATCCAATTATCCCTTAAGGGGCTTCCCTGGAAGCGCAGTGGTTAAGAATCCGCCTGCCGATGCAGGGGACACGGGTTTGAGGCCTGGTCCAGGAAGATCCCACGTGCCACGGAGCAGCTAAGCCTGTGCACCACAACTATGGAGCCTGCCCTCTAGAGCCCATGAGCCACAACTACTGAGCCCGTGTGCCACAACTACTGAGCCCACACGTGCCACAACTACTGAGCCCACGCACCTAGAGCCTGTGCTCCGCAACAAGAGAAGCCACTGCAATGAGAAGCCCGCTCGCCGCAACTAGAGTAGCCCGTGGGCAACAACGAAGACCCAATGCAGCCAAAAATAAAATAAGTTAAATAAATTCTTGAAAAAACTTAAACAAAAAATTATCCCTTAATCCATGACTACACTTTAATTAAAACACCATTTTAAATTTATATAAAATATATGTAATTTTTGAGCCATGAATTTATAATATAGAAATATTGTTTTAGTACTTCTATGGTCATTAAAATCTCTCTACGCACCTAAAGCATCTTATTTAAACCTTCGCTAAGCACGCCGTAAGTAAAAAAAAGAAAACAAAAACCATAAACACCTAAGATCCATATGCCAATCAATAAACATCAGGGTTTCTACAGGAAGTGACCCCCTGGACCTCCGTGGAGAATGGCTTTGCCATGAGCTGTGTCTCCCCCAAAAATGGCAACAACTAGCCCTCATCTAGTACTTAGGGAGGGTCAGCTTAAGTTGTCATCATCATGTTGATCTCCCAAAGTATGTGGGATTATTACCCCCATTTTACAAATGAAACTTAAGTAATTTGCCTGAGTTATCCAGCTTTTAAATTGTAGATCTGGGAATTGAACTCAGCTGTCTGGCTCTTAATCACTGGGCTACAGTGGGGAGGCACAGCTGACAGAAGATATCTCCAAGTGACCTTTAACCCTGAAAGTGAACAGTCAGTTGTTACAAGCAAAGGTGACACGTGCTCACTTTCCTAGGTTGGACACACTCCATAATCAGAAAGCCGCCAGTGTTACAGGTCTGTCTCCCTCACTTTCCACTATCTAACTTTGAGGGCAGATGAGGCTAGTTAGGCATGAAAATCTGGCAAATCAACAGTTTCCCGAATATGTTCTTACAATGAGAGGTGGAAGGAACACTGGGCTCCAACCGAGGCACCCAAGGTGCCTTTCAGATCTGCCATACACCTGCTATGTGTCTTGAGCAAGTCACTTTACTGATAGGGACGGAGTAAAGGGACAAAGTAGGTAATTAAATAGTTAATTCCACTAAGGGATCGTAAGTAAAGAAGAAAGTATGGGAGACCCCTGTAAGTTAATGATCACTCAAGAAAGCAGACCTCCCTAGCAACAAAGCCAAGCAGGCTTGCTTAGCAACAAAACCATGCAACAGAAGCATGAGACATGTCCCAAAACAATAAAACAATGGTGGAATGAGACCCACATCCTGCCCTGTGATGTCAGTAAGTTAATGACCCCTAGGACATGCTCTGCACACATAAAAAGCAATAATTTGGGAAAGGTGACATTTCAAAGTGAAAGACCCTCATTATACTGAAGTAATTTTTCCATAGCACCGTGACAGTCCTGGATGGGCCATATAGGGTCAAAAACTCCCCCTCCCAACATGTCGGAGTTAACGATGGAAGACTCAAAGAGTGAGAAAGAAGGTGGTCTTTTCCCCCTCCCCTCTTTTCCTTTGATTATAAAACTGTAGCCCACTAAGTTCTTGGGGAGGGACCCTCTTGCCCACCCGCTTGTAAACCTCACAAGTGTCCTATTCTAATAAACCACTTCTTATCTATCACTTTGCCTCTCACAGAATTCTTCCTGTGCTGAGACATAAAGAACCGGAGCTCCTCAGAGCCCCCGACCAAGATGCATTTCTGTGGTTTCATTACCTCTCTTAAGCCTCAGCTTCTTAACCTGTAAAAGAAAGGGATAAGCTCTTGGTGGCTTTCCAACATTTTTAGGAGCATAGAACCCTTTCTTTAAGGAGAAGTCCAACAGGTTGAAATCAATGAAAGCAGTGCTGCTCCAGTTGCAGGCACCCAGGGAGACAGCCCCACCTTGCCTCCTCCCTCCCACCTTACCTTCGGAACTGGCTGGCAAAGGACTCAATCGGATGACATGGGGCACCCCGAGCAGAAGGACACACCATGAGTGAAGGTCCTGGGTGAGGAGTAAGGTACGGAATGGCCGGAACACAGCAGCTCAGGGAGTGAGAATATGGGGAAACAGTGACCTAAGGAACAAGCCACTTCCTGGATCCATAAGAGAGGGGAGGACACAGGGCCAACTGCTATCCCCAATACTGGAAGGACAGGCCAATACGGGGAGTCGCAGCTTCCTAGAGCAGAGGATCACCTGAGGAACCAGTGCCAGGGTAGGAAAACTCACCGTAATTGATGACTTGCTGGAGGCTCAGTACAGACAACTGCGAGTTAAAAACTCCAGAGGTGGGCTTCCCTGGTGGCGCAGTGGTTGGGTGTCCACCTGCCGATGCAGGGGGCGCAGGTTCGTGCCCCGGTCTGGGAGGATCCCGCGTGCCGTGGAGCGGCTGGGCCCATGGGCCATGGCCGCTGAGCCTGCACGTCTGGAGCCTGTGCTCCGCAACAGGAGAGGCCGCGGCAGTGAGGGGCCCGCGTACCGCAAAAAAAAAAAA
>NW_021703778.1:79217827-79219628 GCF_005190385.1 Monodon monoceros | reverse complement strand
TGTGTGTGTGTGTGTGTGTGTGTGTGTGTGTGTGTGTGTGTGTGTGTCTCCAGAACTAACTCGTGACTCTATGGCTGTTATTATCTGTTAGGAAGAACAGAAGGAGTCAGGAAACTCGGAATGGGAGAGGGGCTGAAACAGAGAAGGAGAGACAGTAGGAGATAAAAATATGGTGAGATAGAGAGGCCAAGAGAGAGAAACAGAGAAAGAGAAAAAGGGATAAAAAGAAACAGCCGAGGGAGAACAGAGAGAGACACTTAGACAGTGAGAAAGAGATACAGGCAGACGGACTTAGAGAGGGAAACTGAAAGAGATAGGAAGAGAAACTGAGAGGAGACTGAAGCCAAAATTTCACTACAAAATAGTGTCTGCCCCAAATGAGCATTAAGGGGGAGAGGGGAAACTGAGACACATACACACAGGAGAGCGACAGAGCCAGAGAAAGAGAGCGACGGAGAGAGAGGGCCAATGAGAGTTAGACACATAGAGACAGAAGGAGGCAGACAGACAGACCCTCAGAAAGGTGGAGGACTGTCAGAGAGACTAGGGGAGGGCTGACATAGAGGGAGAGGACTCTCTGGGGGAGGTGAGATTTCGGTCCAGAAGGATGGGAAGTGGAAAGGTCTAGTATGTTCTTGAGGAGACAAATTGAGGAAAGACCCTAAGGCAGGAAGACAAGCAGTACCTTCCTTTTTATGTTGGAATTTTATTACCTGTTAGTGACAAGCAACATAAGAGCCTTTTTTTTTTTTTTAATCAAGAAGACTTCCTAACATGGGCTTAAAACCCAGTTCTTAAACGGTCAGAGAGGGCCCCCATCTCCTAATTGTTAGGAAAGAAGGAACTGTGGATTTTTTTTTAACATCTTTATTGGGGTATAATTGCTTTACAATGGTGTGTTAGTTTCTGCTTTATAACAAAGTGAATCAGCTATACATATACATATGTCCCCATATCTCTTCCCTCTTGCGTCTCTTTTGTCCTTGCTGCTTCTTGGTTGCTTTCTCCAATGCCAGACATGGAATTCCAGCCTTTGGCTAATCAACTTTCTCTGCAGTCCTGACCCAGTTTCCCCTCAGCAGCCTCTTCCTGGGTGTTGGCGCACCACTCAGCTGCCAGAGCTGTGGTAGACAGAACGGGGCAAGGCCCCCACGGGCGCCCCTGTGGTCCTGATTGATCAGGTCTCCCCAGAGCTGGTCCTGTTTGGCATTAACCCTCCATCTGTTTCCTGCCAGCCCTTCGTCCCAGAGGTCACACAGTGGTGTCCCTGGATGCTGCCCTGCTCTCTGATACTTCAAACTTGCCAGGCACAAGCCCTTTAGGCCAGCGGTCCCCAATCTTTTTTGGCACCAGGGACCAGTTTCGTGGAAGACACGTTTTCCACGGAGCAGGGGGTGGGGTGGTGGGGTGGTGGTGGTGGTTCAGGCAGTAATGCCAGAGATGGGGAGAGATGGGGAGCGATGGGGAGCAGTGGGGAGTGATGTGGAGGGATGGGGAGCGATGTGGAGGGATGGGGAGTGATGGGGAGGGATGGGGATCGATGGGGAGGGATGGGGAGCGATGGGGACTGGTGGGGAGCGATGTGGAGGGATGGGGAGGGATGGGGAGCGGTGGGGAGGGATGGGGAGCAATGGGGAGGGATGGGGAGCAATGGGGAGGGATGGGGAGCGATGTGGAGGGATGGGGAGCGATGGGGAGGGATGGGGAGTGATGGGGACTGGTGGGGAGCGATGTGGAGGGATGTGGAGGGATGGGGAGAGATGGGGAGCGATGGGGAGGGATGGGGAGCGATGGGGAGGGA